>NC_090649.1:325538498-325675998 GCF_040937935.1 Hyperolius riggenbachi | reverse complement strand
CGTGGGATGTTCAAGGCTTTGGAAATCTTTTTGTAGCCTAAGCCTGCTTTAAATTTCTCAATAACTTTATCCCTGACCTGTCTGGTGTGTTCTCTGGACTTCATGGTGTTGTTGCTCCCAATATTCTCTTAGAGAACCTCTGAGGCCGTCACAGATCATCTGTATTTGTACTTACATTAGATTACACACAGGTGCACTCTAGTTGGTCATTAGCACTCATCAGGTAATGTCTATGGGCATCTGACAGCACTCAGACCAAAGGAGGCTGAATAATTACGCCCACCCCACTTTGCAGTTATTTATTTGTAAAAAATGTTTGGAATCTTGTATGATTTTCGTTCCACTTCTCACGTGTACACCACTTTGTATTGGTCTTTCATGTGGAATTCCAATAAAATTGATTCATGTTTATGGCAGTAATTAGAGATGGCCCGAACCGTTCGCCGGGCGAACATCTCTGGGCCTTCTACTACTTCCGGGTCGCTATGACCCGGAGTAGTACGCCTGCACTGCCCGGCGGAGCGCGTCCTAGATCGCGCTCCTGTTGCCGGGCACTCTCTGCGCATGAGCGTGACGTCGTTCATGACGTCACGCACATGCACAGAAAAGTGCCCGGCAACAGGAGCGTGATCTAGGACGCGGTCCGCCGGGCAGCGCAGGCGTACTACTCCGGGTCATAGTGACCCGGAGTAGTAGAAGGCCCAGTGAGGCAGAGATGTTCGCCGGCGAACGGTTCGGGAACCATTCGCGACATCTCTGGCAGTAATGTGACAAAATGTGGAAAACTTCAAGGGGGACGAATACTTTTGCAAGCCACTGTAACTAACTCTTTTTAAGGACCTTGTACCACAATATGGGTTATTAATAAGAGCAATAGCATAGACGAATGCAACCAGTATGATTGATACATACACAGGGTTTCTATCGCATCACTGCAAGCATATATGTGTGCACAAATATTAAAAGATAAGATATCCACCTCTTTATTCACACGGTCTGCAACCAGATAGCCAATGTAGATATCGCTATCTCTGTAACCGTTAAAAGAATTCCTCAAAGTCTGTGTGGATGTTTATATTGGGCTGTGGATCATGAAGTCAGTGTGGGGGAAGGCTGCACAGTGGATGTAAAGCATGTATTGTAGTGGTCTCTGCAGAGTCTCTGGGCAGTGGAACAATTGTATTTTTGTATTTATTTATTGTATTTATAAAGCGCCAACATATTACGCAGCGCTGAAAACTCTCCTACTCTTTGCCATAACACAGCCTGCATATCAGTAGTGTCACGGCCAAATTGTGACAGTTGGCAGGTCTGGCCATGCAGGCTACTATTCCTGAGGGAATTTGGAGTTTACTAGACCAGCAGTGCATGTAGCTCTGCCCTTGACCTATACTAGTCCATGGTGGGTGGTATGTTGCTATGAAGTTAGAGCTTTTTGAATAGTGGTTAAGGACTACATAATAAGATTAATTGAAACTATCTCCTCCATTCACATTCCTGGATTATTAAGATCTATGGTAGGTCCCTGATAAGACATCTGCTAAATCCTGCAATAACCCATACTCCTGCAGTAGCAGAGTGGTTTCAGGAAGTGAAATATATCCAGCGAAGGAGGAATTGACAAGTGTAATGATATAAGGAACCAGCCTGTTTCTGTTGATGTTTCTGCTGAGACCCAGGCGGAATCCGTTGCTTCTGGGTCTCTGTGCTTGTTCCCCGCTGATGACGCTGCTGCTGAGACACAGGCCGCACATTCTGATAGGCGGAGGGCGTGTTCTCAGTATGCCCTCCGCAGATGTAAACAATAGTCAGCTGACTTCGGTCAGCTGACAGTGCGGTGTTAGCTGCCGGTACAGCTGACATCTAGGTAGGTGTACTACTGTGTGATTGGATTGTGGAGTGTGGCTGGCCACTGACTGGATGAAAGCACTCACATTGTTAGATTACTGGATCTTGACCTTTGGCTTGTATTGACTATTCTTGTCTGCTGTGATTAACCCTTGCTTTGATTCCTGGATACTCTTGCCTGCTGCCTGAACTGTCCTTTGTCTGTTACTGGATACTTTTGCCTGCAGCCTGGACCAACCTCTGCCTGTTAACTGGATACCCTTGCATGCCGCCTGGACCGACCACTGCCTGTTTACTGGATACCCTTGCATGCTACCTGGATTGGACACTCTAAGTATGCTTGAACTAATCCTTGTCTGTTGCTCGAATAACCTTGCATGCTGCCATTGCATGAACTCACTCATATATTACCTGGATCATCTATTACCTGTTGAATAACCTTGATGGGGACTTTGCATAAACTCTCTCATTACCTGGATCATTCACTGACTGTGGAATAAACCTTGCATATGGGCTTTGCATGAATTCTCTCATATATACCTGGATCCTTCACTGCCTGTTCCTAATACATCTGTCAATACTGACAATCGACGCTGAGGGCCTCATACTCCTGAATCAAGGTTAAACTTATAACTATTGAACTGTGTTACTAGCCTCATTGGGGTTCTGGTGGGTCATTGTCCTCTCTACATCAGTCTGTATGCCTTGCACGTGAAGACCTGGGGGTAACCGTAATCAGGAGACAAATACCGTGTCCTGTTCACGCGGAGGTTTATCTATAGGTGAAGACCGTGGCCCGGGCTCAGAGACGTGGCAATAGATTGGGGCATAGAGACTGATTGGGGACATAACCTGTCAGGCCTTACAATTAAATAACAGAGAACAACAGTTTTTGGAAACTTGGGATGGGTAGATTTTGTGGGAACAGAGGAATATGCAAATATTGCAGCAGGAAGTGAATAAATGTATTGGACCAGGACATTCATATGAGACTTATTGATTGTCAGGTATGTAGTAATCATGTACCTGAATCTTCTGAGACCAGAGCATGAAGGGTAGCTTCTCTGGCAGATCACCACTGGCTGCCCCTGGGATTGCAACAGGAAGCGTGAGGTGGTGAATAACAGGAGGGCTTGGAGTGTAGATTGTAGCTGATCTCCTTCAGTGGTAGATGAAGTAGTTTCCAGTTCAGGAGGCAGGCTGGACTGTAGTTGGTGGAAAACGATGCTAGAAGAGGATGCAAACTCCATGCAACAGCATACACCCACCATGTAATGGAGTGCCATAAAACAGAGTTTTGGATATTCAGACAGGCAGAGCAGGCAATGTGATAAAGCAGGAGTTGGCAACCGATCGGGTTCTCAGACAAGCCAATATCGGTAACCAAGCAGGAAGTTGGACATCGTAGAGCTTGGCAACAGATCGGGTTTGCATGCAGGGCAGAATCAGCATCAAGCAAGGAATCAGGGAAGACAATACCCCGGATCACAGGAATTATACAATGATCATTATTACAGCGACTAACAAACAAAAAACAAAAACACAAAAACAAAAAAACTAACAAACAAAAATCATATACATTATAGAACACTTCACACATGATATAAGCCATCAGAGAGGGATAACTATGAAAGGGGCCCTAGGCAAGATAACACTTTGCCCTCCACTGAAGGTCACCTGGCTTATTTAGTTAGATGTGGTGGGGGCTAGCAACCACCAGGCCCCTAAACTCTCTCTAGACCCTAGGCAGCTGCCTAAGTTTGCCTTGTGGATGATCAGCATTGTATGCCATACAGCACATGCTGCCAGTATGCACCTCAAATAAATACAGCATCCACACTACTACAAGTTCCAATGGCAGTCACATTGCAAGATTGGATTATCAAGCAAGACATTCTTACTTTCAAAATAATTTTTCACAAACATTATGAGATATGCAGATATGTTACCACCTGTTAGGGTAGGACTAGAGTGGGTATATCATGACATTGAAGGGCTGATATGGTAAGGTGGTTTAAGGCCCAGTGCACACCGAGCAGTTTTAGCAGCGATCCGCCAACCACATTTGTCTGTGAAAACGCTTGGCTAATGTATTTCCATGGGATGGTGCACACCAGCGGTTTGAGGTTTTTAGCAAACCGCAAACGTGCCTCCTGCTGCACATTTGCGGTTTGCAGAAGCGATTCTGCCTCAATGTAAAGTATAGGAAAAATGCAAACCGCTCTGAAAAACGCTAGATCAGAGCGGTTTTCCAGGCGTTTTTGTTACAGAAGCTGTTCAGTAACAGCTTTTACTGTAACAGTATTTGTAATCTGCTTCACAAAAATGCTCGGCATGTTTAGAAAACATGCCTAGAATCGCTCTGAAATCTGCTCCACTGGGCCTAATAGTTTGATTCATAATCCATTCTGGAGATAAGCACAGTGTGTTTGTAGTGTAAGTGATACAAGAGAAGAGAAGTAGAATGGAGGGAGGAAGGGTAGTAGAGGGTCAGAATTGATGACATGGATGAGCAGATATCTATGAGTAAAATAGAGGCACAGTGGGTAGCACTACTGCATTTTAGTGCTGAGTCCTAGGCTTGAACATTGGCCAGGGCAAAATCTGCATGGAGTTTCTGTCTTCAGACACTTCAGACATTTCCTGCATCCTAAAAAACATACTAATAAGTCAACTGGTTTACCCCAAAACAATCCTATATTGAAAATATTAGACTATAACTGTGGTAGGGATTAGATTGTGAGCTCCTCTGAGGACAGTCAGTGACATGACTATGTACTCTGTAAAGTGCTGCAGAATATGTCAGTGCTATATGAATGCATAATAATAATATGGTAGGACATTAGACTATGACTATGGTTGGATTAGATTGTGAGCTCCTCTGGGGACAGTCAGTGACATGACTATGTACTCTGTAAAGTACTGCAGAAGATGTCAGTGCTATATAAATATATGATAATAATATGGTCGGACATTACAGTTTGACTATGGTAGAGATGAAATTGTAAGTGAGCAGTCAGTGACATGACTATGTACTCTGTAAAGTGCTGAAGATGTCAGTGCTACATAAATACACAATAATAGTTCCAAATGCTACTGGCTCCCCTGAAGAGTGCTCAGACTAGTGTACATAGTTGTGCACATTGTTCCCCAAGTAGCAGTTGTTTGGTCAGAGAGACAGTGGGAGAGGGAGCATGAGCAGAGGGTGAGGGCGAGCAAAGTTAAGCTCCACACTCACCACAGTGACTGCAACAACACAGGAAGATGGATCCAGCGAGGTGTCCCCTCATGACAAGCGTCCAGCGATTCATCTTCCTGCCAACGGGTATGCGAGATGTCACGTGACATTACAGGACGGGCGCGAACGAGAAGTCAAGCGACCGCAGTACTTTACGGGGTGTCGTCAAGGATCTTAAAGATCCGATCCTCAGTGACGGTCACTTTTCACCACACAACGCTAAGCGATGTCACGATATCGTGTAAATGACTACTTGTCGCTCCAAAAAAAAAATTGATGGACATCGGGAAAATCGTTTGAAAAATCGTGAGGTGGTACATAGCATTAGAGAGAGGGCAAACAGACAGCATTAATGGAAATACATTATTATGCCAGCTTCAATTATAAGTAGTGATGGATGTAATTACACACATTGCTTACATGTCCATTATCATTGTTTGAGCTTTAAATGCTGCCCTCCTATTCACTCGCTCACAATGAAAGACAAAACCTGCAACCCCCACTGTGTCCATTACACACTTCAAACACTGTCCTGGTGAATTCAGGGAGAAGTTCAGGCTGTGTGTCCCAATGGGGAGAGCATCAGATGATCCTACCGCTGCATAGCTAGTCATGGCAAGCGTCCTGACATCTAGACATGCCAGACATTCTAGCAGAGCACAGTGTTGTCTGCAGAGTTTACTGTTTGTTTGTTTGTTTGTTTGTTTGTTTGTCTCACTCGCTCTGCAGACTCAGTAACATTTGGGGGTAGGGCGCTGTCACCTCTGTACACTGAATAGTGAGGGACTGTCTCAAATCTTTCTATGAATCCTTATTAGATGCATTCCTAAAAACACTTGTGAGAGTAGAAAACTTTCACTACATACTCTTAAATGTCAGTCAGTCAGGCTCAGGGTGGACTCATGGAGGGGCAGAGAACAGCTATAAACCAGACACCTTCTTCTTAGGGAGGATCTATAAATCTGAACTCTGAATGATTCTTTATCCGTGACTTAGCAGAAGGCTATTTGTGAAAAGAGCAGAGTAACCAAGCAGCTCAGGGTGACCCAAGCTACTAGGAATGTATAGGGGGATAAAAGGAACCAAAATGCCCTTCTACTAAAAAAGCAAAGCTTGGTGTAATTTGCCTTCTTAAAACAGAAGGAAATCTATTTCTCTCCAGTCCCTTACAACGGTCTTTCAGGACAGGAATTTTTATTTCCCCTTGGACTGACAGTAATTTATTGCACCTTCCCCACCAAAGCCGCTCCAAGCCGCTGCCTGGGTGGTCAGTAGGTTAAGGCGCCCCTGATAGTTCGCATCTACGCATCGTATTGCGTAGGTGAAGTTTCAAAACTACGCTTACAAATTTACACGTAGCAAAGTACCGCTACACATAGCTTACGCCCACTATGTGTAGTTAAAATGTGTATTGCGTAGTGAGCTACAAATGCGTTACTTGCTGCTAATTTTCCGTGTGCGATTGTATGCTTACAAATTTACGCATTGGAAAGGGGAATGTACGCATAAAAGAGTTCCCGGTATAAGCATTTAAAAGAGGAATTAATGTGTAAAATTTTCTGCATACGGGCATAACCATCCGCATACACTACGCTTCGTACTACGCGTAATTGCGTATTTTAACGCGTAGTCTACGAAATGCATACAAACGAATATTTGATTTCGAAGCCGTAGTTTGGCAAAGCATAATTGCGTAAAACTACACGTAGTTCCAGCGTAGCAAAGTTGGCTGACTACGACCACCCCTGGAAATAGTATATTTTTTCCCTTATTTTTTCTTCTAAAGTCAGAGCCAGATCTTGTACAAGGCAATGTGAATATCTGTAAGGATCCCTATGGTTTTCCTCTGTCTGCAGTTCTGATGAGACATGTTTGGTCCCTCCTGCACTCTGTCTTAGCTTTCATTGTTGCTGTGTGTGTGCATGTGAGTGACTGATCACCTGGAAGGTGATTGCTTCATTGAGGAAGCATTTTGGGATTGGGTTTCCCAGCATCCCCTGCTATTGCATTGGCAGTCCTGCCTTGCTCTGCTGACAGCTCAGTATTCTGAGCCTAGATCCTGTCTTGCCTTGCCTGAGCCTGATTGCATGCAATGTGGTGTATGCATTCTAAATCCTGTTTGTCCTGTCTTGCCTGGAACCTGCATCTCAGTTGCAAGCATTCTGAATCCTGTTTGTCCTGTCTTGCCTGGAACCTGCATCTTTCTTGCAATTATTCAGACTCCTGTGTCCTCCCTAGCCTTGTCTTGCTTGGAAACTGTTGTAAGCAAATCCTGTTCTAAGAGTTATGCAATCTGGAATCGTGTGTTTTGAATATTGTTACTGAATATCTAATCTGCAATCACTATACTGTTCAAGATAGTTGCATTGAATTGTATTTATACCTGCTTGGATGATCTAGTCTGCAATCCCTGTACTGTTCAAGATGCTTGCATTGGACTGTATTCATACCTGCTTGGATTGGATGTTCTGTTTATCTTCATCTTAAATAAACTGCACCATAAAAGCTATCCTGGTTGTCTGCACTGTACTGGGAGTATCTACCGTGCTGAACGTGACTAATTGTGACAGACTGCAACAGCCAAGAAGGACTACCAGTGGACCCAAGATGGTGGAAGGTATGATTATGTCCCTAAGAGAAAATGTAAAAGAGCCCTGAACACAAAAAAAAAAAAAAAAAAGAAAAAAAGAAATGCAATACTGAACTTAACTGGGGCTTCCTCCAGTGAGGTCCCTTGGTGTCCTCTGAGTTCCCTCCATTTTCCTGTTGGTGATGGCTCTATTAGCTGCACAACCCGTTGTGCGCATGCGCGGCTTGTCCGCACACCCATCTCGTTTGTTCGCCTGTTGTCATGGGCGATCGAGTTGAGCGCGTGGACGGGCTATGTATGTGCAGTTGTGCACGACTCCCGGCTGGGTCATGCAGCTAACGGAGCCACCAGCAGGAGAACTGAGGGAGCCCAGAGGATGCCAGGGGACCTCATGGACTAATTGAGGGCTGGAGGAAGCCCAAGGAAAGTTCAGTATTGCATTTTTTAAATTTTGCTCAGGGTCCCTTTTAATTGGCAAGATTCTGTGATATTTCCAGAGATTTTGTTGGAACTTCAGAAACTGTTTCAAGCATCTGCTGTCCGATCATCATTATACCCTACCTGGTCTATGTTGATTAGTTACTGCTCATGCGAGGTTGATTTACTTGTTTGGGTTTGTGATACTTTGAGGCCGTTTTCACACCATCAATGTTTTCACACCAGCAACGTTAAAGATATGCTTTGGAGATTACGCCAAACAAAAAGTGAGGCCCTATAGCGCTTCCCGTCATGGAAATACAAAGTGCATGGAAGTGTATCGATAAAATACGCTTCTGCGCATGCGTACCGCCAAACGGGTTTAAATATCTGCGGCACAATTGACTTACATGACTTCTGGTCTTGGCACATTGCTGCAGGTGTTTGCTGATAACGTGCTGTTTTCTTTGCGTCTAAATGGATACTTCTGGCGCATTACTCCACGGTAAGTATCAAATGCCCAGTAGATTTTCATCGCTTTAGCATTACCCTGCTGTAAAACAAGGGTAATGCAACGCAATGGAAACTTCCCAGTGTAAAAGGGGCCTGAGAATTTTTGAGGATGCTATGGAGTTTTGAGTTTTTTTATGAGTGCTGTTTGGTTAGGAAAGACAATCTTAAATGCTTCCTTTCATGGGTTAATTTCCACTGAGATGGCTAAAGCAACTGCAGCTTTCACCTTAGTAAAGGACATTGGTTTTGATTCATGAAGCTTCGCTGTTCTAGCAGCGCGAGCTCTATGACAGTAGCGCAACATAAATCCAGGGCTGCACACTACGCGCGGTTGTGCAGTGTAGTGTGCCTTCCTTAGTTACTTGCACTGCTTACATAGCAATGAACACTCCTTCAATGCCGGGTGCTGATGTGAAGTATCACGGCTGCTACTATGTTAGCTACTTTAGCTTTTAGGACGTAGCTCCTATGTCCAAAAATGCATGCTGGACTTAGAAGCTACGTCCATGAAAAAAACGGAGCCGCGGGGGTTCTCAAGGCCGTAACCGCCGGTGTGTGCAGGGCCGCAGTTCCCATTCATTGATCTAAGTCTTCGTTAGAATGATCGCTGGCTTCTATGGAGAAGCCGGGATTGTTCTGTTCCACATCCCCTCTTCACTTCCTGTAAGCGTACGCTTACAGGAAGCCAAAAAAAAAATAAAATTGACTGTCGCCATTCATCTTGTGGCCAAATAGTAAAACTACATCTACGTACACTTTTTAAAATGAATAGACACACTTTTACATTCAAAATTATCTGTTTACCTCCCACACACCCAACATTTTTTAATAAAAATAATTACAATTAAAAAAAACACAAATAGTTACCTAAGGGTCTGAACTTTTTTAATATGCATGTCAAGAGGGTATATTACTATTATTTTTTTAAATTATAAGCTTGTAAATAGTGATGGATGCAAAACTGAAAAAATGCACCTTTATTTCCAAATTAAATATTGGCTTCATACATTGTGATAGGGACATAATTTAAATAGTGTAATATCTAGGACAAATGGGCAAATAAAATACGTGGGTTTTAATTATGGTAGCATGTATTATTTTAAAGCTATAATGGCCAAAAACTGACTATGATGATAATGATTTTTTTTAATTTTTTTTTCTTAATATTACCGTTAAAATGCATTTAGAATAAAATAGTTCTTAGCAAAAATGTACCACCCAAAGAAAGCCTAATTGGTGGCAGAAAAAAAAATTATAGAGGTAAGATTTCCTCCTGTGGTGTGTTCTGTCCGTTGCGGTGGAGCCGCAAACTGACAGTACTGGCATGTCAGCCTGTATTCGGTTGTGCAATCACAATGAGTCACATTGTCATTTGCAATTGCTCTGCAGGTCTGGGCAGCTCGGGACACTGTCATCATTCCAACAATGACTTACTACAGCTTAGCTGCAGCCAGATAACCCTGGATTTCCTGCATGCATGTTCTTGCATAGTACTGCATGCATTGGTTATGATAGTCTTTCAGCTAGCAAATGGTGATCAAACCAGCTCAGGATTGAATGATTACCATTCAGCTGTGTGGAGATTTTCATGCTTGCATCCATTGGCTGATGCCAGCATAAAAGTCTGCCTCCCCTTTTAGACCTTGCCCATCATAGTTTCAGCTCTGTCTAAGCTGTTACTGGGTCCTTTGATACTGTGAATAATATTCCTTGTCTTGTTACTTTCTAGTTCAGTTATCTTGTGGAGCTATGATTATATATATAAGTTTTCCACATTTTGTCATATTACTGCCACAAACATGAATCAATTTTTATTGGAATTCCACATGAAAGACCAACACAAAGTGAAGTACACGTGAGAAGTGGAACGAAAATCATACATGATTCCAAACATTTTTTACAAATAAATAACTGCAAAGTGGTGTGTGCATAATTATTTGGCCCCCTTTGATCTGAGTGCTGTCAGTTGCCTATAGTCATTGAGTACTAATGACTAAATAGAGTGCACCTGTGTGTAATCTA
Source organism: Hyperolius riggenbachi (assembly GCF_040937935.1). Classification (NCBI taxonomy): domain Eukaryota; kingdom Metazoa; phylum Chordata; class Amphibia; order Anura; family Hyperoliidae; genus Hyperolius; species Hyperolius riggenbachi. The sequence continues at coordinate 325,665,370 of NC_090649.1, read as the reverse complement.
ATGTCAGTACAAATACAGCTGCTCTGTGAGGGCTTCAGAGGTTCTCTAAGAGAATATTGGGAGCAACAACACCGTGAAGTCCAAAGAACACACCAGACAGGTCAGGGATAAAGTTATTGAGAAATTTAAAGCAGCCTTAGGCTACAAAAAGATTTCCAAAGCCTTGAACAGCCCACGGAGCACTGTTCAAGCGATCATTCAGAAATGGAAGGAGTATGGCACAACTGTAAACCTACCAAGACAAGGCCATCCACCTAAACTCACAGGCCGAACAAGGAGAGCGCTGATCAGAAATGCAGTCAAGAGGCCCATGGTGACTCTGGACGAGCTGCAGAGATCTACAGCTCAGGTGGGAGACTCTGTCCATAGGACAACTATTAGTCATGCACTGTACAAAGTTGGCCTTTATGGAAGAGTGGCAAGAAGAAAGGCATTGTTAACAGAAAGCATAAGAAGTTCCATTTGCAGTTTGCCACAAGCCATGTGGGGGACACAGCAAACATGTGGAAGAAGGTGCTCTGGTCAGATGAGACCAAAATGGAACTTTTTGGCCAAAATGCAAAACGCTATGTGTGGCAGAAAACTAACACTGCACATCACTCTGAACACACCATCCCCACTGTCAAATATGGTGGTGGCAGCATCATGCTCGGGGGTGCATCTCTTCAGCAGGGACAGGGAAGCTGGTCAGAGTTGATGGGAAGATGGATGGAGCCAAATACAGGGCAAACTTGGAAGAAAACCTCTTGGAGACTGCAAAAGACTTGAGACTGGGGCGGAGGTTTACCTTCCAGCAGCAATGGAATGGTTTAAAACAAAACATATCCATGTGTTAGAATGGCCCAGTCAAAGTCCAGATCTAAATCCAATCGAGAATCTGTGGCAAGATCTGAAAACTGCTGTTCACAAACGCTGTCCATCTAATCTGACTGAGCTGGAGCTGTTTTGCAAAGAAGAATGGGCAAGGATTTCAGTCTCTAGATGTGCAAAGCTGGTAGAGACATACGCTAAAAGACTGACAGCTGTAATTGCAGCAAAAGGTGGTTCTACAAAGTATTGACTTAGGGGGCCGAATAATTACGCACACCCCACTTTGCAGTTATTTATTTGTAAAAAATGTTTGGAATGATGTATGATTTTCGATCCACTTCTCACATGTACACCACTTTGTATTGGTCTTTCACGTGGAATTCCAATAAAATTGATGCATGTTTGTGGCAGTAAAGTGACAAAATGTGGAAAACTTGAAGGGGGCCGAATACTTTTGCAACCCACTGTACGTACTCCTTCTAGTGCAGAGAATTTGTATTGTTTGTATTGCCTAGCTTAGTTCACTGTATTGCACCAGATCTAGCTAGTATCCCTTGCATATGTTATATATTGGTTCATCGCCAATATATACATATTCTAGTCAGCGTTTGTTATTTTCCTTTTATTTGTGATACAGTGATATATCAGTGCCGCTGATATATACATACTTAAACTGTTGATATCCTGTGTTCAGCTAGTCAGTTTTTAGCACGTTTTGGTAGGTTGCGCTTAGCGTGATCACCCGTGCTTAGCTAGCATAGTCCTGTTCCTGCAAGGTATCCATTGCTGCGGTTGCTATTGGTTACCTCACTCTAGTCTTTGTGAATGCTTGCTGTCACTGAGGCAGTGACTAGATTAGCAAGCATTCATTCTGTCAGCCTCTGTCCTCCTAGTCCTGTTTTTGCGAGGTGCCCATTGCCACGGGCGCTTTTGGCTACCTCACTCTAGTCCTGTCTTGTATCTGGCTGGATGTTTGCTATCACAAGAGCAGCGCAACATCGCACTGTGCTGCCATTGTGTCTTATTTGTATCGATAGCAGAAGCCCAGAGCTGCAGTTGCTCTGGGCAGCCTGTGTAGCCTCTTCCATTATCCAGCTCTAAAGTTTCATCTACACACAGCGATCCGGCTGCTCGATTAGCCCCCGGATCGCCTCTTCCGCATCCCCGCTCGCCGCGCGTGCGCCACATTCGATCCGCCCTCGTCCCCGCCCGGCGCCGCTTATCTTCCGCTCGATTCCCTGCCATTGTCCCCTCGTGGGGAACGAGCAAGGAATCGGCGGTGGCAAGATCTGACCTGTCGGATCTTATCAATCGAGCCGCATTAGCGGCTCGATTGATAAGTAACATCGCTGTGTGTAGATGAGGCTTTAGCCTTGTTGTGCTGGGTGGTCAGAAAGTATGACCCCCCCAGCATTACAATAGATAATTTCATTGTGACAAGTAGTGGTAAAGTTATTGGTGAATGAGTGGGAGGTGAAAATTGCTTGGATACATAAGGTGAAAAAACACTAAAGGCTGAAGTGGTTAATTAACATAGTTACTATGTTAATTACATAGTAGCGGCCATGCTGGTGAAGGATCAGCAGCCCCTGAATATCAAAGCTCATTTGGTTCAGGATCAATTTCATGTGCAGTTAAACTGTTTTTGCAAGTAAGAAATCTTGACCCAGCACCAGAATTTAGCACTAGGCACTGCAGGCACTAGCCTATAGGCTCCTGAGCTGTAAATCCGGCCCTACCTCGCACCGTCTTGTAGTAGCAGCTCTTTTATTAAGGCATCTTGCAGGTTACAGCAAAGGTCAGCAACAATGCTTTAAACTCTTTTTGACATATGAGCCTGAATCAGTATTTGAATATCCTGTTGACTTTTTTGATCACCAATCTGCTCCACAGTCTGTTGTGTCTCAGTCACCCACTCTTGTTTCTTCTGTGGCTAAACTGTGTACTACACCCAGTACTAATTAGCAGTTTCCTTCTTTATAGTTTCTAATTTATGCACTGTTAAGGGGCCCATACACCTAACTATTTTCCCGCCGATATACAGCAGATTCGATCACTGTGATCGAATCTGCTGAGAAATCATTGCGCAAACGCTGACAGAATGATCTATTTATGTCCAAAATCAATCCTTCCCGTTGATCCGTCCGTGCGGAAGATGTCGCTCGATCGCCGGCAGGTCGGGAGTGCGTTGATAGCGGCGTTCAAATGTCCGACAACCTACGCTAGCAGCAATACATTACCTGTTTAGGCCGGCACGTATCCCCGCTGTCACCACTGTCCATTCTCTGTGCTTGGCTCCTCCAGCTTCACTGAACTTCCTGCCCCGGCAGGAAGTTTAAACAGTAGAGCGCCCCCTACTGTTTAAACACCCCCCCGGTAGGAAGTTCAGTGAAGCTGGAGCCGAGCATGGAGAAGGGACAGCGGAGACCGGGGGACACGCGCCGGCCGGATCAGGTAATGTATGCAGGGGCCCGGAGGAACGGCGGCAGCAGCGGCAGCTCCACACATTGTCATCGGTTTCATGCTGAAATCGATTCACAATCTGTTTGCAGTAAAGGCAGCCATACGATCCCTCTCTGATCAGATTCGATCAGAGAGTAATCTATTTGTTGGTCGGATCTGATGGCAAATCAACCAGTGCATGGCTACCTTTAGAAGAAGTTTTTTATTTGGAACGAAGCCTGTTCTTCAAAATCCAGAAATAAATATTTTCCTACTGCATCTATTCAACATGTTTTACCAACCCATGATCCAATAACTTTTACTGCAAAACTCTAAGAGTGCTGTTAAATCATAGGGCACATAAACTAGCAGTGCAGTATACAGGAAACCTAATTCCTAAGCTGCACATAACCTAACTGAATGACCACTTGGGAGCAATCCCTACAAAGGGCAACAGTTCTCCAACTTGGAACCTCCAGCAAGGTAGCACAGATAATATCGAATAAACAGATGAAAAGCAGCCAGTGATATTAGTCATAAGCACATGGAGTTATGTCAGTAAAGCAACAACCAAGTTTGATAAACAGCATAAATATTCATGGACCAATCATTTTCCAGATCCTGTATCACCTCTGATGGGAGAACTCACACAATGTCCACTGGCTAGATAGCGTTATGCTGGTGGGGGGCCCTCTACAGCACCTCTGTATCCTTTTACAGCTTCCTTCCTGTGCATACAAATGATTGCTGCAGCTGCAGCTGCGGCTGGCAATTAATAGCAAAGTCCCAGAAGAATTCAGAATGTCATTTCTCTGGGGCTTGCTATATATAGTATAGCAATTCCAGGGCTGGGAATGGGATGAACATGTGTGGAGCTGTTTCTTCAGTCAATGAGGCACAAATTGATGCACATGGTGTTCTAAGCCCAGGTACCGAGAGGATATGGCACTTGTCTACCTAGGAAGTCTCCTGAAAACCCTTCAATTCAGACCTTGTCATGCAAAATACTTTTAAAGGATGCCCCAGAGGATGTATATAGACGAATGATCTGTGCAACCTCGCACAAGCTGAGCATGTTTTGGACAGGTGCCACAGTGATGAATTAATGCATGGTTTGGGCCTAAGAGGACTAGTTAGGGGCAGGGCCGGATTTCTGGCAAGGCCACATAGGCCATGGCCTAGGGCACCAGAATTTTAGGGGCGGCTCAGTGAGGGGCAGTAAAGCTGTTATATGCAGCCATCCCTATCTACAAAGACAGCTTTAAGCTTTGAACTCTCTGTCCTGTACTTGTGTCGTCCCTGCAAGACCTGTAAGCTCTATCCTGCAGGTACACATCAGCTTAACTCTCATGGTGACACAATGGGTCCATCATTAACGAGATGGCAAACATAACGGTTCTTAAGGAAAACATAATTTATAATCTATACGCGTATTACTAAAATAGTTATTGTCTGTGACATCCAATGATGGAAAGTAAGGAGAATTCTCATTGGGGCACACAGAGATAACAACCATACAGATGGTATAGTTGGCCTTGGGCGGTAGTAAGTACAAATCCGGCCCTGGTTAGGGGTCTATTCTGTGGGCTAGTTTTATTCAGAAATGCATAGAACTTGTAAAACCACAGGTGAAATAAGTGTTCGTGTCGACAGTTTAACAAAATCATTTGCCTGAAATACAGTAAGTCCTGAAAGGTTTATATTGTGCATACTTGAAAAAAAAACAGGATAAAAGAAAAGCTACAAAGACTTCATCTCCCTCTTGACTTAACAATTTTTTACTGTTTGTTTGTCTGTCTGTCTCTCTTTTACACATTAGAGGTGTTTTTGTAAAATTTAAGCATGAGTGATTTTCAAAATTGCTCTGAAAGCACTTGTGCAATGATTCTCTATGAGAGAGTTCATATAAGAGCAGTTCGTTGCGATCTGCTTTGAAAAGCAGTGCTTGGGCCATTTTTGAGGCGATTTGCTTTAATGGAAGGTATAGGAAAAACGCAAAACGCTCACAAAATCGCTTTGGCAAGCGTTTGCATGAGCGTTTTTCTTTAAAAAAAATACATTGTATTTATTTTTTCCAGGGTTTTTTTCCGGATGAAAAGACGGAAGCGCTTTACAAAAGTGCTTACAAAAATGCCCACAAAAACTAGCGAACGTGCAGTAAAAAAAAGCCCACTGGAGATGGACACGCAAAGCCGAACACAATGTGAACAAGTCCTTAATGTGTGTATTGTCTCAGAGAGAGGATGTAGAATCCTTGGAATTTGCACCCTGCATGGTTCCCTCTGGTCCTCCAACATTATCTCTGGCCTGGACTTTTGACTTTGTTGCTTCTGCAATGTCTTCTAAATGTCCAAAACTCATACAGTTATATTGACTAGGCAGTCATTATTTGTGAGAAAAAAAGAAATGCTGCTTCAAGGCTAACTTTTGCCTGTACTGCTGAACTCCTACACACTTTCTCCTGTAGTGAAGTATTCCAGTAAGGAAACTTCCAAATCAAATGGTTTAATGATCCTGCCTATTTCTTCTTCCACACATATCTACATTTGTCATCTCAGAGCCCTGAAAGAGCAAAAGAGATCTAAGCCCTAATTGATCCAGGGAAATGCAGATTTTTTCTTGATTGTATTCTAGGCCTTTAGTAAAGGAAACTCATGCCACTCAAAATGTTCCTGGATTGTACTATCATCAATACTATACCTATCACCCAAAACAGGTAGCTCTTCTTCTAGTTTTGGTTACTTCTAATAATCGTAAGTACTTCTGCCTTGATGATACCCCTCTGTTTCTAATTTTCTTGGGTATGCCATGGTTTCAAACACACAACCCTTTTATCAGTTTGCCTACTGGGGAAGTCTCCTTTCCTTTGAAACTATTAGCAAGCCTGCCTTACCTCTCCAGCCCCACTTATTTGACTTGTTTAGAGCTTGATCAACAATAGCTCATTACTGTTGTGTATGTATTTTTTGACAAATGTAAAGCAGATTCTCTACCCGCTCACTGCATTTGACTGTCTACTTGAACTGTTACTTGAGGCAGATGTTCTGTTTTTTTACTTAAAAATTTAATCTTAAAGAGACACTGTTGTCACGTGAGCCGTGACCAAATGGATTGGGGGACATTTGGGGGTCCCCAAAGTATACAGCATTCCTCTGATGCGCCGGCCAGCCCATGCGTTTGAGAAGCATACATGGGTTGGAAAGAAGCAGGATTCTACATTACAAACTGTATTATAGACTGTGCCCTCACTGGCTTCGGGCTGTCAAAGACTTGCTTAGCCCTGTGATGTCACAGGCACATGGAAGGTGAGGTTACAGGTTTAACACCTGGTCCTAATCTAATGGGGCCGACATGGCTGGAGACATTTACCACCTTGAGAGACAGTGTGTCTTCAAAAGACTATCGGTCCAGGAATATCATCACCTGATTTAATTAACTCTGTGGGGAGCCATTGTAATGTGTGCAGCAGTGTATTCCAGGTGCCCGACCTAATTGTGTTACGTAATTAAGATAAACTGTTTAACCTTGTATAGTGAGTACCACATGGTTAGGATGGGCAATCCTTCCCAAAGGTGGGGGCTCTAAGTGTATAAATTGTTTTGTTTGACTAAATAAAAGTTAGTTACTGTTTTGGAAACACAGAAGTTCAGAGTGCTGTCTCTTGCTTCTGTGTGGGCTTGCTTAGCGACATTGATTCTGCCCAATGCATGGGTTTCTTCCAGTACTGTCCTGCAGCTGAGTTGGTTCCTGAGGTTCTGGAAGCATTGTCTTGACAGAGTGGTCGGGGTCTGGCAAGCGGTTCCGTTACAAGTACTGTAACAAAATTTTCAGCCTTATTTCTTCTATTCCATAAGTTCCTATACCTGTACCAATGTGGTCTGGATTACTGCAGCCAGTACAGACCAAAAGTTTGGACACACCTTCTCATTCAAAGAGTTTTTGAGACTGCACTTGGGGAATACTTTCAAAGTTTTCCCAATTTTTCGGACTGACTGACCTTCATTTCTTAAAGTAATGATGGCCACTCGTTTTTCTTTACTTAGCTGCTTGTTTCTTGCCATAATACAAATTCTAACAGTCTATTCAGTAGGACTATCAGCTGTGTATCCACCTGACTTCTCCACAACACAACTGATGGTCCCAACCCCATTTATAAGGCAAGAAATCCCACTTATTAAACCTGACAGGGCACACCTGTGAAGTGAAAACCATTTCAGGTGACTACCTCTTGAAGCTCATCAAGAGAATGCCAAGAGTGTGCAAAGCAGTAATCAAAGCAAAAGGTGGCTACTTTGAAGAGCCTAGAATATGACATATTTTCAGTTGTTTCACACTTTTTGGTTATGTACTATACTTCCACATGTGTTAATTCATAGTTTGGATGCCTTCAGAGTGAATGTACAATGTTCATAGTCATAAAAATAAAGAAAACTCTTTAAATGAGGTGTGTCCAAACTTTTGGTCTGTACTGTACACACACACGCACGCACGCACGCACACACACACACACACACACACACACACACACACACGCGCACACATCACTTCCTGGTTAGCGGCCATGTTTTTTGTTTGCCTAAAACTGGAGATTAAAAGCCAGGATTAGAGATGGTTAGAACCTCCAAATTTAGTTACATGATCCTCGAACGCGAACTTCCGCAAAAGTTCGGGTTTGTGCGAACTTCGCGAACCGCAATACACCTCAATAGGGAGGCTAACTTTGAAAATTACAAACATTTATGGTGGCCACAAAAGTGATGGAACAGATGTTTCAAGGGGTCTAACACCTGGAGGGGGGCATGGCGGAGTGGGATACACGCCAAAAGTCCCGAGGAAAAATCCGGATTTTACGCACAGCAGGGTTTAAGGGCAGAAATCACATTTTATTGCTAAATTGGAGGCCGAAAGTGCTTTAAAACATCTTGCATGTGTATACATCAATCAGGGAGTGTAATTAGTGTACTGCTTCAAACTGACAGACCAAACTCACTGTGTAACGCACCGCAAACAGCTGTTTGTGTAGGGATGGCCGTGCTGGACCAATGCGCACCATGGCGAGATTGCTCTTCCTCAGTGATGTCAGGTAATGTCTGACTGCCTTATCAACTTTCGATGGTTCTTTCTCTACCATTGTTGAACCTTACATCTATTTTTTTTAAATTACTTTTTCTACTGGCTGTTCAGTACCTTTAACAAGAATCTGTTATGGAGGACAAGTCTGCCATTTATTCAACTGTGTGACTGATAAACTTTCCTTATTACTTTCTCAGTACCATGGTGACCACGGGTAATGGCCAGGGAATCAGGGTTCGATTCCAGTCCGGAGTGGGAGCCTGAGAAACGGCTACCACCACACATCCAAGGAAGGACCCAAATGTGCCGTATAAGTAATGTACCTGCATTCAATTCATAAAGCAAAAGGAATGGCAGCGCTTTCAAAAACTCATACCTGAATGTTTTAATAGCATAAGATGTGCAGAGCTCCAATAACTACTGGACAAAAATACACACCAACACTCGTTGTAGGCACAAAAAGTAGGGGAACATGACTTCAGTGAGGGGTAATTACATACCTGAATGAATTATCTGCCATAATGTGCAGAGCTCCAATCTTTACTGGACTAAAATACACACCTAGCTTCACTTCAGGCAAAGGGGAGTGTTAGCTTCAGAGATAATATGTGCACAAATTATGCCTACTGCCTATGTGCACATATTATCTCTGAAGCTAACACCCCCATTTGCCGGAAGTGAAGCTAGGTGTGTATTTCAGTCCAGTAGTGATTGGAGCTCTGCATATTGTGGCAGATAATTCATTCAGGTATGTATTTACCCCTCACTGAAGTCATGTTCCCCCACTTTTTGTGCCTGCAATGAGTGTTGGTGTGTATTTTTGTCCAGTAGTTATTGGAGCTCTGCACATCTTTTGCTATTAAAACATTCAGGTATGAGTTTTTGAAAGCGCTGCCCGTCCTTTTGCTGTATGAATTGAATGTGTGTATACTAGTGGCTAGCTGCTTTCACTGATCCACAATGACTCTACAAAGCTTTAGATTAGAATTAGCACACAATTTTCATCTGCTTTGCATTCAGGGCGTGTATTTAGTCCAGAGAGGCTTTGCATTGCCTTTGTAGGTTTGCAAACGGATGCATCCATGAGCGCTGTCACCAGTCTGTATGTAAGTAATGTACCTGCCCTGACCGAGCTTTGCAGACCAGGCATCCGTGGTCAGATGGACCCTTGAACCAACGCTGTGTCCCAGAGATGGCACCACTTGCCTTTCAACATCACGGTACAGTTTGGGTATCGCCTTTTTAGAAAATAATTGCAGCCTGGTATCTTCTACTGCGGTGTCCCAATCGCCACAAATTTTTGGAAGGCCTCAGAGTCCTCCAGCTGGTATGGTAACAGCTGGCGAGCTAACAGTTCTGCCAAGCCAGCTGTCAGACGCCGGGCAAGGGGGTGACTGGCAGACATTGGCTTCTTCTGCTCAAAGATTTCCTTAACAGACACCTGGCTGCTGCTGTGGGCAAAGGAGCAGGAACGGCTACCACCACACATCCAAGGAAGGCAGCAGGCACGGCATGCAAGTCCTGACTCAGGGAGGTAGTGATGAAAAATAACAATAATCATCAACTTTACTGTCTTTGAGTTCCCATTTCACCCTTCTAGAAAGTATATCTCCTGTCACAGAAAAGAGGAGTTCTGCCCTTCTGAAAGTGTGTCTCTTGTAAAAACAGAACATCACAATTGTGTCTAGAGGCTTATGAGAGCACCCATTTCCTTTTGAAAGGGGAGTTCAGCCCCTGCACGTTTAGAGACATAAATGAAACCTTATGTGTCTTGCCATGCATGTTGGATGTTGCCTGTTAAAGCAAATTTCCTTATCAAAATATCTCAGCGGAGAGTGAGCTAGCTTGAATCAGAGTAGGAGTATGGGATGAGAATACTTATTTGTGTACCCTCCGGGCGCGAGTTTGCTGACGAATTTAACAGGACAGTAACCAAGTATACTTGCACCACCACTGATACATTTCTAAACACAGTAGAGGAGCCAGAACACCTCTACACTCAGACTGTAACAAAATTGAAAGGAGTTGGATCTATTTAGTTCATGTCAGATATCAGATGCTTTAGATTACTTCATTTCCTGGCCCAGGACATACAATGGTTAATCAGAACACACAGACACAAGAGATGTGAGCACAAATTATGCTGATTCTTTACTACTGTTGCTTTCCTTATATCCTACTCAATACAGTATTTTGCTCATGCGCAGTATATCATCATATGTCATCATAATTACAGAAAGTCATGTGATTTACAAGAATTAACACAGTTCAATGATCACGGGGAAAACATGTTATTTATGACATTCCAGGTGTCCCCATTTGGGGCATTTATGGGTTTTGCCCAGAGAGAAGAATTTGGCTATTCTCTACCTCATGTAGCCAGCCAGCTCTTCCTGCACAGATGTGTGTGGGTGGCTGATTGTTCTATAGACACATTAATATCACACTGAATAGATACATGTATGCTTGTATATGAAATTGATCTATATACTATACTATATACTACTATATATATATATATATATACATATATACCTACATATCCTTTCAGTCCCCCCTTTGGTCATTTCTTCCAAAGGAAGAAGATGACCATACTAAAGCCAATACCTAGAACAGGCAGAGCTAGCATCATAGTGGGCAAAATTTTGGTCGAAGTCTCCTAATGGTCAAACCACGAATAGCTATTTGGTAAAGTACTCATAACAAAGAAAATTATTAACTAACCTGTAACCTTAAATAATCAATTAAACAATGTTGGCCAATCTAATGGTCAAACAAATCAGAAAATCAGAAAAGAACCAAATCAGAAATTATTCAGGAAAAAACCCAATAATTATTTTTCCTGATGCAGATCAGAACCAGATCAGAACCAAGAACATTTCTCTTTCCTGATGTGATCTAGTAAAGATCTTATGCGGACTACATGTGAGGGTACACTCATGTGTTTAACTTAGCCTGCGCCAGGAATATTTCTCTTAGATCAATATAAGAAGCTTTCTTATCTCAGCACTTACTCCAAGAGAAACTTCCATCTGCTCTATTTTAGAAAAGGCTTTTCTAAATACTAGGCCTTAGGTAGGCCAAGGTCAGAAACCCATATGGTAGCAACTAACTCATGCATAAGGTGGCTATATTTGGGAGATGGTGGTCTTGACTCGACAACCGTTTGTGAGGCATGGCAAACTTCTCACCTTCCATCAGCCATTGTACTCAGTGCAGTGAAGGGCAGTGCTGCTTAAATACTGGTGGCAATTGAATCTGGCGCCAGAATTCACGCCTGCGCATGCGCAGTGTGCAGCGGCGTGCGTGCGCACATCTTCACGCAAGCACAGTGCGCAACGCTGTGCGCGCGCACAACTCTGCGCATGCGCAACGTCGTGCGCCATCTTGTTTTGAGAGGAACTACAAGACCCAGCGTTCCTCCGCACGCACGCGTAGAGACACCTGCCTGGATGTGCTGAGAGTCATGGACCCGGTGAGTATGACAGCGGAGTGGGATACATGCCCCAATGGCCACAAATTTTTGGAAGGCCTCAGAGTCCACCAGTTGGTATGGTAACAGCTAGCGAGCTAACAGTTCCGCCAAGCCAGCTGTCAGACGCCGGGCAAGGGGGTGACTGGCAGACATTGTCTTCTTCCACTCAAATATTTCCCTCACGGACACCTGGCTGCTGCTGTGGGCAGAGGAGCAGGAACCACTCAAGGTGAGAGGCGGAGTGGAGAAGGGTGGCTGTGATTGTGAAGGTGCAAGGGAGAAAGCGGCTGAAGATGATGCACCTGAAGGAGGAAGAGAAGAAGGAGGGTGGCTTTGCTTTTGTGTGCTGCTTTTCCTCAGGTGGTCTTGCCATTTCAGTTTGTGCCTTTTCTCCATGTGCCTTCGTAAGGCAGTTGGTGGGTGGGTGTTGGCCTTTCCACGGCTAAATTTTTGGTGGCAGAGAGAAAAGATGGCATTGCTCTGATCTGAGGCAGACACACAAAAAATGTCCACACTGCTGAGCCCTGGGGTGTGGACACTATGGTGGCATCAGCAGCTGACGTTGAAGGGCATGTTGGCTGGCTGTCTATAGATGGTGATCCATGGTGCCTGACACTGCCACCAGCTGTTTCTGATGAGGAGCTTACCCTGCTTCTTTTAGGAACTCGTCTCCTCCTACTCCTCTCTGACTCCCGCTCTGAACTGTCCCCCTGTTCATCTCCTCTATTGGGAACCCACGTGAGATCCGTATCATCATAATCATCATAATCATCCTCCCCAGCTTCGCTTGCATCAGACACCTCCAAAACTGCACCAACAGCAGGTACTTCATCATCCTCCACCTCACACCTTACGTCCATAGTGTTGCCTAATTCAGACATATGAGGTAGTGTAACTTGCTTAGCGCCTTCATCTTGTTGTAACAATAATGGCTGTGAATCAGTTAATTCCCCACCAAATAACTCCTGCAATGTGTCAAATGCAGCGGATGTGGTGCTTGTAGTAGCGCTTCTGGCTGCGGAAGATGAGGTGTTCTGTGTTAAATAGTCAAATAGTCAACCACGTCCTGACAATCTTGGGAGTTGATGGGACGTGCCTTCTTCTGAGCACTATACTTTGGTCCAGGGCCGCACGAAATCACGTCGGCACAACCTTGAACAGACCTGCTGGGTGGCCTGCCTCTGAGTCTGCCTCTGCCTGTTGTTTTGTCCTTATAGGGGGGATGAAGTGAAAGGTATGCACTGATTTGACTAATACAATGTGCAGTCATACAGGTGCAGTAAAAATGATGCAGTGACTGGTATTATAATACAATGTGCAACTGTCACACAGGTGCAGTTAACAGGTATGCACGGACTGGTATATTAAACAGCATGTGGCCACACAGGTACTGTGAACAATTATGCAATGACTAGTATTACAAATGTGCAGCTGTCACACACACAGGTACCGTGACCAAGTGCAGTGACTGGTATATAATATAACACTGCGTGTGGTCACATAGGTAGGTGCACTGAACAGGTAGTATGCAGTGATTGGTATTACAAATGTGCAGCTGTCACACACACAGGTACCGTGAACAGGTGCAGTGACTGGTATATAATATAACATTGCAGGCGGTCACGTAGGTAGGTGCACTGAACAGGTGGGTATGCAGTAATTGGTATTACAAATTTGCAGCTGTCACACACACAGGTAGTCACTGAATGTGCTGGGGCTGGCAGTGGCACAGTAGGAATTACCAAGGGGCCAAGGGCCAGCTGTGACTGACTGACAGGGCTGTATATGCAACACAAATGTCTGTGGGACACACACACACACACACACACACACACACACACACACACACACACACACACACACACACACACACACACACACACACAAATAGATCACAAGAACAACATTAGCTCTCAAAAGAGCTGTTGAGGGGTGCTTTTTAGCAATAAGTATCAGCAAGGAGCAAGCTAACAAGCCTAACAAGAGCCTAACTAATTTTCCCTATGTCTACAGCAGGTTCTCTCCCTTCTCTAATTACTGCAGCCACACGAGTGAGTGAAAAGGCTGACGCTGCCTGCCTTTTATAAGGGTGGGGGGGGGGGGCGGGCTCCAGGAGGGAGTGTAGCTTGATTGGCTACCCTGTTTCTGCTGACTGTGATGTAGAGGGTCAAATTTGACCCTAATGATGTAGTATAGCGGGCGGGTCAAACTCGCATATAGTTCACGGTTCACCGCAAAAATGAACCATCGAAGTTTGCGCGAATAAATTTGTGTGCGAACAGTTCGGGCCATCTATGATGGGCATAAGAGAGCCATGGTATTATGAAGAAAACTTCCTTACACTCACCCTACTCACCCTACCCCTGAACACCCACCACCAATGGTGGCAATATTTGGTTTTGTTCCCTTTGGTCTAGATTGCTCATGGTTTGATTTACATTTGTTAATGACTCAAAGCCAAATAACAAACCTATTAAAAATAAAACCTCTCTTTTTTCTGAAAACTAAAACACTCACAGAAACAAGAAATCTTTCAGAAGTAAGAGCAAGTTTATGCTACCAATAAAGTAGTCTTCAATTTATTGTTTCATAAGGATTGTGAAACAAGGACTACACAGACTGCATCATAAAAGCTGTCTAAATTTAACCTGGAAGAAATGAAAAGCTATAATGTTCCTACATGAGGACAATTCTTTTATAATAAAAACCGCAGACAAAAAGTGAGCAATTATAATTGAAGATTATGAAAAAATATTGATCTGTCACTGTCAGATTACACCTTGATTTTACCACCATTTACATACTCCTTTCAGGTCAATCCAGAATACAATCAGATCTGTGATGAACATAGCAAAATTATACTGATCTGATATCCAGTCATTTTCATTTGTTTACACTACTCCCCATAGAGAACTAGTCATATTTAGACTACCAGAACTACATAAGGGAATCACTTTTTTGTCTTATTACATGAACAGAAATGATCACCCAAACTCAGGCTTTCTTTGTAGATCAGTCACTATTAGAGAAACTTTTATGAGATTAGATATGGCTTGGTGGGAACAAAGGGTTAATTGGAGAATGCCAAAGACAGGTCATCCAATGGTATATTAAAATCATAGCTTTACTAACAAATTACCAAAAAACATCACACATGACAAGGACATATTTAAAAGTACAAAGATAGTACACTACAAAGGAGAAGCACGTTGTAATGTTTTTAAATTAGATGGGTGAAGTATACATATAACCAGGGCCGGCGCTACCATAGAGGCAAAGGAGGCAGCTGCCCCAGGGCCCCAGAGCTTGTAGGGGCCCCCTGTGGCTACAAGAGGAAAACATTTTTTTTTCAAATCGGCCTTATAGTTTTTGAGAAAATCGATTTTAAAGTTTCAAAGGAAAAAAAATACACATTTAAAAACCTGCCGACTTTAATGGTTAATAGCAAATCCACCTTAAATGCTAGAAACCCTAAATTTGCAGGATATGTTAATGAGATCATTAGGAATAAGAGGAAAAAAACAATTTTTCAAAAAGACCTTATAGTTTTTTGAGAAAATCGATTTTAATGTTTCGAAGGAAAAAAGTATACTTTTAAATGCGGTAAATGTCACTTTTAGTAGCAAACCTAACGGTAGTGTAATTTTACATGCATAAAACGAAAGCACAATAAATTTCCTGTCGGGGTTTCCAGGGGGTCTATACGCAGCCGCAACGCTTTGGCCAGGGATCGCTATACAGCCGCAATATGGCTGTATGAAGAGCCCTGGCATTTTTTCCTATTTTCCCAATTTTTGTTTTATGTTTAGAGTGTGGGAATTTTAAAAAAAAATTATGTGGGGACCCCCCCTCCTGAAACGTTTTAACCCCTTGTCCCCCATGCAGGCTGGGATAGCCAATATGTGGAGCTCTGACCGATTGGGGCTTCACACCCTGACTATACCAGCTGCAAAAAAGGTCCCCTAATGCCGATTTTTGTTCCGGGGTATATGTTGGGGTGCCCCCCAGGTTTATTTTGCCCTGGGGCCCCATTGTTGCTTGAACTGGCCCTGCATATAACTAATTTGCCCCACTCATATTACAGAGTAGGATCTAGTACAGGATAACTCTCCTTATTTAGGGAATAGTTCTCCACACTTGGGGATCCTTGTAGAGAAAAGATGCCTGTTAAAATATTTGAATACTTTATACATAAAAGTTTTTAAACTAAGGCGTTCATAAATCTCATCACGTTTCATGAAACATATACAGTAGCATTCACTTCTTCAGGAGAGAATTCTGGCATCATGTACAGTGCTGCCCATAATTATTCATACCCCTGGCAAATTTTGACTTTAACCACTTCAGCACCACAGGGTTTTTTGCTTAAAAACCAGAGCAATTTTCACATTCCAGCGCTCCTCCCATTCATTCACCAATAACTTTATTGCTACTCATCAGATGTAAATGATCTATATCTTGCTTTTTTTGCCACAAATTATGCTTTGTGAGGGTGATATTTGCTTTTAGTAATTATGCTGTTATCTGTGCATTTTAAAGGGAAAAATTAGAAAAAAAAGAAAAAATACACTATTTCTCCATTTCCATGCACTATAGTTTTCAAATAAACAATGTTACCATAGGTAAAACCCACACATTGTATTTGCTAATTTGTCCTGGTTATATCAACATTTAAATAATGTTCCTAGTACAAAGTATGGTGATAATATATTAGTTTCTGGTTTGTGTTTTTTGTTTTCTCATTGTACTCTATCAGTAATTAAAAGCCCTTATCTTCATGATTAACAGTAATACACTCTCATGGCATACATATTTTAAAAGCTAAGTCCCTAGGGTAACTGTGTATTCTCTTTTCAATGCTGTCACTTTTGTTTTTTTTTACAAGTATTTATTTAGGGGTATAGAGTACATGAAAATAATTCAGTTTTATTGCTTTTCATTCAGTTTTCCGGTAAAAAAAAATCACATGACTTAGCCCTCAGTTGTCAAACAACACAAAATCTATTCTCTCACTTGTCAGGGTTAAAATGATACCCTATATACATAATCAGATAGCTTATTGGGCATACAGCACACTGTTTACCACAAGTACGCCTATCTACTCCCCTGAGCTTCAAGTAAAGTTTTGTGGGGAGTAGATAAGCGTAGCAAGGGAGGTAAAGTGGTTAAAGAGAACCCGAGGTGGGTTTGAAGAATATTATCTGCATACAGAGGCTGGATCTGCCTATACAGCCCAGCCTCTGTTGCTATCCCAAACCCCCCTAAGCTCCCCCTGCACTCTGCAATCCCTCATAAATCACAGCCACGCTGCTGACAAACAGCTTGTCAGAGCTGGCTGTGTTTATCTCTATAGTGTCAGTCTGCTGCTCTCCCCGCCTCTTGCAGAACTCCAGTCCCCGCCTGCTTCCCTTCCCTCCCTGCTGATTGGAGGGAAGGGACGGGTCAGGGACCGGAGCTATGCAGGAGGCGGGGGAGCAGCTGAGACTGACACTACAGATGTAAACACAGCCTCACAGCACGGCTGTGATTTATGAGGGATTGCAGAGTGCAGGGGGACCTTAGTGGGGTTTGGGATAGCAACAGAGGCTAGGCTGTATAGGCAGATCCAGCCTCTGTATGCAGATAACATTCTTTAAACACACCTCGGGTTCTCTTTAAGTTACTTTTATTCAACCAGCAAGTAGTTTTTTTTTTTATAGTAAATAACCTAGATGTCTCCCAAAAGATAATACGACGTTGTACAAGAGGCATTATTGTGGGGGGGGGGGGAACAAAACATCTCTCAGGTTTTATTTACATTTGAGCAAAAGGTTTCCTGTCCAAAATTATGCATACCCTTCACAAACTGCCATATTCTGTGGGATGATCCAAAGTTCTATACCATTCCAAATAGCCCAAGCTTTTCTAAAGCACCCTAATTACCCTGATTAATTGGGAAAAGCTGTTTTTTATCAACTCAACAGGTGAAAAACAGCAGCTCTCTGCATTTGGTTATCATGGCTAAGACAAAGGAGCTTAGTGAGGACCTGCGGCTGCGCACTGTGGCTGCTCACAAGTCAAGAAAGGGCCACAAGGCCATTTCTTAATATTGTTTTTAACGTTCCAGTGGCTACAGTGCAAAGTATTATTTAAAAAATACAAGATGTTCTGCACTGTGGAAAATCTCAGAGGAAGTGGTCGGAAGCAAAAGTGACACATCTGCTGGCCAGGAGAATAGTGAGAGGGATGAAAAAGAATCCAAGGATCACCACCAAGGCCATCCTGGTGAATCTGGACTCTGCTGGTGGCAAGGTCTCAAGGCAGACAATCCAACGGACACTGCACACTGCTGGGTTCCTTGGATGCAGACCATTGAGGACGCCACTTCTCCAGATAAGGCACAGAAAAGCTCACTTGGCCTTTGCAAATGCTCATCTGGGCAAAGAAGACTTCTGGTGTTCTGTGTTTGATTGCTGTAATAGCCAATAAAGACTTTTCTATTGATTTATTGAGAAGGGTATGAATAATTTTGGACTGGACACTTTTTGCTCAAATGTAAAAAAAAAAAGCTGAGAAGTTTTTTTTCCCCCACAATAATGCCTCTTGTACATCGTCTTATCTTTTGGGAGACACCTATGTCATTCCCCATAAAAACTTACTTGCTGGCTGAATAAAAGTAACTTTAAGTCAAAAATAGCCAGGGGTATGAATAATTATGGGCAGCACTGTAAGTAAAGCAGGTTTCAGAATAGATCTGGGTTCCCATGTGGTTCAATTTATAACTGACTTATCAAAGTTTTATATGTATACTTCACTCATCTTCATATTGACATTTGAAGGGAGAAGCCCCATATCAATCAGGCATTTAAAAAAAATGAAGTGGTTTGTATAATTACCAATAAAAACCTATTAAGATCAGTGTGAATTAACATACATTGACATTATGCTGATTTTTCTTTATAACCATCTATTTTTTAAACATTGTATTCAAACTGATCTGAATAGTTTTTTTTATTGGTAATCATATAACCCACTTTTTTTGTAATGTTCATGACTGATCTGTTTTAAAGATTATGCATTTTGCAGTAATGTGTCATTATGCTTGCCTTCCATTTTTATTATTTTCCTATATTTATTTTTAATAAAAAAAAAACTGCTACTAAGTTGCCTGTTATGCAAGCAGTACAGGCATTGCATGTAAAATGTTAGAAATGCAAAATACATAAAGAATTACATAATTTGCATACAGCCTGAAAAAAGTTACCTGCACTGCTTCCACGTGTAAGGTTTACTGGCGTAGAGTGACTATTTGTCAACATGGGATACAAATGCAAATTTTTTTTCTTTTAATCCTAGATGCTAAAAATTTACACAATGGTGTTTAGCGTTAAGTGTCTTAGAATTTTTTTTTCCATTGCAGAATCACGCCAAAATAGTATACCATCATCTGCTTTTCCTTTAACATCTTTTTATGTATTACATTTGTTATGATATTGTTATATTGTATGCATTACATATTTTTTGCAAGGCTTCTCTTTTTTTTTTTTTTTTACACCAAATGAAGGAAACCTCATTGTGACCAAATAATTTGATTTTTTTTTTCATCTGACCATAACACAGAAGACCTGAAGTCTTCTTCTTTGTCCAGATGAGCATTTGCAAAGGCCAAGCATGCTTTTGTGTGCCTTATCTGGAGAAGTGGCATCCTCCTTGGTCTGCATCCGTGGAACCCAGCAGTGTGCAGTGTCCATTGGATTGTCTGCCTTGAAACATTGCCACCAGCAGAACCTAGATTCACCAGGATGGCCTTGGTGGTGATCCTTGGATTCTTTTTCACCTCTCTCACTATCTGGCCAGCACAGGTGTCACTTTTGGCTTCCGACCTCATCCTTTGAGATTTTCCACAGTGTGGAACATCTTGTATTTTTTGATAATACTTTGCACTGTAGCCACTGAACCTTAAAAACATTTAGAAATGGCCTTGTAGCCCTTTCCTGACTTGTGAGCAGCCACACCGTGCAGCCGCAGGTCCTTCTCATGGAGATTCTTTGTCTTAGCCATGACTGTCCACAAACCAGCTGCAGAGAGCTGCTGGTTTTAAGCTGTTGAGTTGAGTTCATTAATAGGGATACATACATCTGACATATAGTTTGCAAAAACGTAAAAATTTATTTATTATTAGCCCCCATTGGCCATCTCTAATGCATTGCTCTTTTGACTGTAGTGAGGACAAACTATGACAGGCCATAGTAGGCATTATGCTGTGAGCTCCTCTGAGAGACAGGTAGTACCAACAATTTTTGGATGTGCTGTGTGAATTCCTGGCCTGGAGTCTTGCAAAGAAACTAAACAAAAAATACTCAATCACTTTAAAATAAAGCATTGCTTTCTTACTTGGAACAGAAGTTTTTTTTAGCATTTACATTTCATCACTTCACAAATCCAAAACACGATGGGGTTTATTCTTCATTAAAGGGAACCAGAGAGGATTCAATATACATACCTGGGGCTTCCTCCAGCCCCATACGCACGGATCGCTCCCACGCCGCCGTCCTCCGCTGCCTGGATCCGCCGCCACCGGGTCCCGTCATTGCCGCGAGTCGGCAAGTCGGCCGGCGGACGCGGCCAATTCTCCGCATTACAGGGTGCTCTCTCTCCATACAGATACGCATGTGGCTGCTTACTGCGCTGCCGCATGCGTACATGTATGGAGGGAGCCCCTGTGATGCGGACAATTGGCCGCGTCCGCCGGAAGTGACGGGCCCGGTACCGGCGGATCCAGGAAGCTGAGGACGGCGGCGTGGGAGCGATTCAGGCTTATGGAGCTGGAAGAAGCCCCAGGTATGTATAAAATCATTTTCTTTTTTCAACCCCCCGTTCCTCTCTGGTTCCCTTTAATGTTACATAACACATCAGCATACAACACCACTGCAGCTTGCCAGATTACATTACAGAATCCCTTCATTTTTGACTATCCTTTCACTCTGTGTTCTGACTCGCAGCATGGCTGACTTTCTATCTTATGATTAGCATGCACTGCTGTGAGGCTGAAATACAGTTGGCAGTTAGAGAAAATATTTATTTTTCTAATCTAAAAAATACTCCATCCCACTATAGAATACTGGTGGTCTTGCTTTTAAAGCACATACTTTATTTCTTTCAACATCCTTGATCCTCCACTCCACTACACTACAAGTTTTCAAATAAAACCGAATGAATAAAGAGATCTCCAACTTACTGCTGCCAAAGTTCTGTGCAGAAATGAAAAATGAGAATAAATTCACTGCCATACCTTCCTACAGGATTTAACACTTGCACTCAAAGCTTGCACTTGCAGTAATACATAACAATAAACACTGCCTAATAAAATGAAGGATGTTAATTCTCCAAACATGCTGCTGCATTCTCTAATCAAGCCAACCCACCAAAAAATTATCAAGGATCTCTCCTTAGGCTAGGTGCACAGTGGGATGTTGCGTTTTGTTCCTTGTTCAACCGGAACACAACGCAACAAAAAATTTGTACCACACATTACCTCCACAATAACTTTGCATACAGTAGGTACAGTGAAGCTAACAGGCAATGAAAAGTATGCTTCCCTGTATCTGTTAATGTGTGCGTTTAGAGGTAATGCACTGCAACAGTGTGTTACCATAACGCAACATGTTACACTGCATCACTAACATCGCACTGTGAATGTCGCATAGGCTTATCATTTCAGTGCGGTAAGCAGAGTTATAAGACTTTATAACGCATGACCATAATGTTCCACTGTGAACTAATCAAACAACAATATCCTGCGCCAACAACCTTTCAAGCATAATGTACCCTTTTAAAGGGGAGCCAATTGTGATCAAACATTTACATTACAAATCCAATTCCACAATTGTCTGCTAAACAACTTCTGCTTTATTAATATTGCTATACAAAACTTCTTCCACGTTGATTAACCAGCAGGGGAATTTGTTGTAATACATTTTTCTGATGGTTTAGCAACTGCGAGGTCTACAATTCCCCTTAGTTTGAAAATCGATAAAAAAATCAGTGCAGCTTTAGTGGTATGTGTGAAGTGAGGCTAAACGATGAGTGAGAGTTGAAAACTGATACTGTTAGAAGCCAATGCATAAAGCACATAAAACATGAGAGATGCAATATAAGAATGAGTTTCTCAATACACTGAAACTGTACTTTTGGATTTAAATCTAAAAACTGGATGCTAAATGTCAAAATAAGGAAACAAGAAAAGATAAGCCTTTTAGGGGAGGAGTATGCAAAGGAGTTACATGGCTGGGACTTTTTAAACACAGTAGAAACAACCGCCCACTATCATCTGACGAAGGCCGGTGGGCGGCCGATACTAGTGATGGCACGGGCAGAGCGGTGACGTCACATCCGGATCCGGTGGTGTATCGCGCCATGCATAGCGCGAGCTTGACTGGGAGCTGATCTTTGAACACACAGTAGATGTCCGGAGTAGACGGAGCACAACAAATGGCTGGAACAAGCGGAGCTGTAACTACAGCTAGCCGGAAAGCAAACACTATGCCGTGGAGGTGGTGAGAGGCCTTAGCAGCAAATCATGCTTGCATAACAGTTTATTGTGTGCATCTGCTTCATCTAACCAAAAGCTTAGCAATTAACCCTGTGTGAACTGTGATAGCTCTGAAATGCGAACTCACGCTTTGTGCAATAAGGAGTGCTCAATACATACATGGAGAGACTTATGTCGCTAATTAGAGAGTGGAGGAACCAATAAGTTGCATGCAATTGATTCTATCGAGACTCCCGGGAGTGATAAGGACTGTCATATGTGTGTATGTGTGTGACATGTGAACTGGAGTGATTGACACAGCCGGCTGTGATACAGCTTAGAGTGTTAGCACTGCAAGTTCTGCCCGTTTTTAATGGGTTTTGGGGTATTTTGTATAGCAATATTAATAAAGCAGAAGTTGTTTAGCAGACAATTGTGGAATTGGATTTCCACTGTGAACTAAGCCTTAGGATTGGTACACTCACACCAGCAAACAAGCATGCAAGCAGACAATTCATGCATACCAGTGATATCATCTGTATTGTTCATCCTGCCTTAACAAAGGGGACCTGTGAGGGCCCCAAAACAATTGTTGGCTACAGTGTGCTTATGCACAAATGTAATTTTCCGTATAACCAATTGGTCGCATCTGGGATCATACAGTCCTGCACTCAGCAGAGGTGTGCAGCTATCCACCAACTATACAGCTGCAATTCATGCATACATGCAATCTGGACTGTGAGCAGCTGTGGTTCTTAGCCTTAAGATAAAAGAAACACACATTCAACCATCCATTCAAGGAACTACAAGCTCTTACACCATTCTAATAGTGAGCTGTAGTGGCATAAAAAGAGGGCTACAGTTGAAGCCTGGTCAACATGGCTTCTGGAAGCATGCAAAATAGTTGTGCTCATCCTACACATACCATAAATAGGGGATAGGGAGGTGCAGCCCATTATTGCATGGTGTAAGAGAGTGTTTGCCATGAGTGGCTGGCTAGTTAAACCTCCCTAGCGGTAATCCATACCTGAGCATGGGCTCCGCTTTGTGTGCTAGGAGCGGTAAGCCCGTGCTCAGGTCGGGCTGGCTAAAAATGGCGCGTGCGCATTGATCCTGGGTCTTGCGCAGGATAAGCGCTACACAGCGGAACGCAGGCTTCTCTCCCCCCACTGTATACCTCTTCCCCCGCTGTATATTACTTCTTCGGCCGCCGGGATCCTCTACGTCCCCGCTATTCTTCCGGGGACCCGGCGGCCAATCAGTGCGGCGGTAGCAGCGTGACATCAGCTGGGGGTCGGATCAAATTGTAAAGCGGACCTGAGCTATTTTTTATAGAAATGTGCCATGTGTGCGTACATATATACGTATGTGTGTATATATATATATATATATATATATATGTATGTATATATATATATATATATAATATGTGTGTGTGTATATATATATATATATATATATATATATATATATATATATATATATATATATATATATATAATTACAGAGGGGCTGCAGCACACAACAGGAAAACAGTGACAGGGGCTCTTGGTTACGCTTTAACGCGCTTAAGCTCACCAACTGCGCCAAAGTGTCCCCGATCTGGTGAGTCCTACTCTACCATGCATAATGCCAGTTTTTATAAGCAGTCTAGTGGGAACTAAACCAAAAACCCAAGAGTCAACTAAATGGGAAAAAAAAGAAATTAAAAACACCTTACCTTTCACTAGCTACCAAATGAACTCTCTGAACATGTGCAATGCACTAATTTATATGCTTAACTGTGCTAGAGGTGGGTGTGGTTATGCAGGCTTACAGGGGATACATATATATATATGTGTGTGTGTATGTATATATATATATATATATATATATATATATTATAGTACAGATCAAAAATTTGGACACACCATTCAAAGAGTTTTCTTTATTTTCATGACTATGAACATTGTAGATTCACACTGAAGGCATCCAAACTATGAATTAACACATGTGAAAGTATAGTACATAACCAAGTGTGAAACTACTGAAAATATGTCATATTGTAGGTTCTTCAAAGTAGCCACCTTTTGCTTTGATTATTGCTTTGCACACTCTTGACATTCTCTTGATGAGCTTCAAGAGGTAGTCACCTGAAATGGTTTTCACTTCACAGGTGTGTCCTGTCAGGTTTAATAAGTGGGATTTCTTGCCTTATAAATGGGGTTGGGACCATCAGTTGCGTTGTGGAGAAGTCAGGTGGATACATAGCTGATATTTCTACTGAATAGACTGTTAGAATTTGTATTACGGCAAGAAACAAGCAGCTAAGTAAAGAAAAACGAGTGGCCATCATTACTTTAAGAAATGAAGGTCAGTCAGTTCCGAAAAATTGGGAAAACTTTGAAAGTGTCCCCAAGTGCAGTCTCAAAAACCATCAAACGCTACAAAGAAACTGGCTCACATGCGGACCGCCCCAGAAAAGGAAGACCACCTCTGCTGTGGAGGATAAGTTCATCCGAGTAACCAGCCTCAGAAATCGCAAGTTAACAGCAGCTCAGATTAGAGACTAGGTCAATGCCACACAGAGTTCTAACAGCAGACACATCTCTAGAACAACTGTTAAGAGAAGACTGTGAATCAGGCCTTCATGGTAGAATATCTGCTAGGAAACCACTGCTAAGGACAGGCAACAAGCAGAAGAGACTTGTTTGGACTAAAGAACACAAGGAATGGACGTTAGACCAGTGGAAATCTGTGCTTTGGTCTGATGAGTCCAAATTTGAGATTTGTGGTTCCAACCACCGTGTCTTTGTCAAAAGGTGAACGGATGGTCTCTACATGCCTGGTTCCCACCGTGAAGCATGGAGGAGGAGGTGTGATGGTGTGGGGGTGCTTTGCTGATGACATTGTTAGGGATTTATTCAAAATTGAAGGCATACTGAACCAGCATGGCTACCACAGCATCTTGCAGCGGCATGCTATTCCATCTGGTTTGCGTTTAGTTGGACCATCATTGATTTTTCCACAGGACAATGACCCCAAACACACCTCCAGGCTGGGTAAGGGCTATTTGACCAGGAAGGAGAGTGATGGGGTGCTGCGCCAGATGACCTGGCCTCCACAGTCACCAGACCTAAACCCAATTCGAGATGGTTTGGGGTGAGCTGGACCGCAGAGTGAAGGCAAAAGGGCCAACAAGTGCTAAGCATCTCTGGGAACTCCTTCAAGACTGTTGGAAGACCATTTCAGGTGATTACCTCTTGAAGCTCATCAAGAGAATGCCAAGAGTGTGAAAAGCAGAAATCAAAGCAAAAGGTGGCTACTTTGAAGAACCTAGAATATGACATATTTTCAGTAGTTTCACACTTTTTGGTTATGTACTATACTTCCACATGTGTTAATTCATGTGAATAAACATGTATGTACAGTACATGCATATATATACACGATATATATATGTGTACATATATTGCTGCCTGCACTGACGTCTGCCTGGATTTTGACTACTCTCTACCTGCCGCCTGCACCAATCTCTGCCTGGATTTTGACTACTCTCTACCTGCTGCCTGCACCGACTTTTCTGCCTGGA
The DNA here is from genome assembly GCF_040937935.1 of Hyperolius riggenbachi. Lineage (NCBI taxonomy): Eukaryota > Metazoa > Chordata > Amphibia > Anura > Hyperoliidae > Hyperolius > Hyperolius riggenbachi. The sequence continues at coordinate 325,639,489 of NC_090649.1, read as the reverse complement.
TTTTGACTACTCTCTACCTGCCGCCTGCACCTACCTCTGCCTGGATTTTGTCTACTCTCTACCTGCCGCCTGCACCGACCTCTGTCTGGATTTTGACTACTCTCTGCCTGCCTTATTTGTACAGTTTCTCAATCTTTTAAGTTTATTCATAAATTGTATTAATTCAACAAATCTGTGTTCTAGTCTTTTACTTATATGCAGAATGTCTACTAGGCTTTTATTCTGTCATATTTTGTTGAGTTATGACTTAAGAATTGGAGGCCTAAAATTCTTGAAAAAAAAATGTACTGCTTTTGACTCCAGACAGAAATACACCACCAGGGAGGTTAATGCATATGTTATCTAAAAACTGTAGGTCACTTCACTGCTGTTGGTTAATTCTGTGTGAAAGTCGCTATCTGGATGTGCTTCATCTTGGTATAAGAAGGAAGATATACATGCTATATCCAAATCAGAAATGTCAGGGAAGACACTCTTGCCTGGGCTTTCTAATTTGTATATGACAAAGTGTAGTTGTGCTAGTTCCAAAAGATTGCATTTATACACATGCACAAGATTTGTGCTTCATAGAACTACAGTGCTTTATAGAACTACAAATCCTAGAACACATCTTTTGGATTTGGGGATATAAAGTCTCTGTGGAACTACAAATCCCATCTTCAGTCATGGGATTAGGCAGCCCCGTTTCTAGGGGCGGGCAACCACCCTGAGCTATCCCCCCTCCCCTCCTCTTCACAGAGTAAGCGCAGCGGGAAGCCTCATATTACCAACGCACCTCCTTTCCCACTCCAATTGGTGCTCACTTGCCACTGATCTCCTCCATCTGCATAGGCACTGACACACTCTACTTCCTGCTAATCAGGAAGTGGAACGTGTATAAGTGGCTATGCGACAGATGAGACCAGCGGCAAGTGAGCGACGATTGGAGCTAGAAGGGAGGTGAGTTGCTAATATGAGGCTTCCCGCTGTGCTTACTCTGCAAAGAGGGGGGAGTACGAAGGATAGCCCCAGGAGAGGGAGAAGTCTCAGTGTGGCCGCTGCTTCCTTCTTCATCACCTATACAGGGGTGGCACAGTAACCTATACTGACTGCACCTATACCTAGCTAACCTACAGTATGCTGACTGTGCCTATACTTGGCTACCTATTCATAGTTACCTATACTTAAGGCACTTATACCTAGCTATCTCTACTGAAGGCAGCTATACCTAGCTAACCTATACTATCTGCACCTATACCTAGCTACCTATCAGTGTAGGTAGCTAGGTAGTGAAGGCACCTATACCTAGCTAACCTATACTAGGTGCAACTATACCTAGCTACTTATACTGAAGGCAGTTATACCTAGCTACTTATACTGAAGGCAGCTATACCTAACTACCTATACTGAAGGTAGTTTTACCTAACTACCTGTACTGAAGGCACATATACCTAGCTACCTATACTGAAGGTAGATATACCTAGCTACCTATACTATAGGTAGCTATACCTAGCTACCTATACTATAGGTAGCTATACCTAGCTACCTATACTATAGGTAGCTATACCTAGCTACCTATACTATAGGTAGCTATACCTAGCTACCTATACTATAGGTAGCTATACCTAGCTACCTATACTGAAGATAGCTATACCTAGCTACCTATACTGAAGGCAGCTATACCTAGCTACCTATACTGAAGGCACCTATACCTAGCTAACCTATAGTGGCTGCACCTATACTTAGCCAACCTATACCAAGAGCACCAATAGCTAGCTATCTATACTGGGGACACCTACAGCAGGCTACCTATACTGGGTGCACCCATACCTGACTACCTATACTGGGAGTGTAGTATGGGTTTGCAAGTCCACAAGTGGGGGGAGAGGTAGTGCGCAATTTTTACACCCTTGCACTGGTTGCAATTTAGCCTAGAAACTGCCCTGGGATTAGTTGATCCACAGATACTCCACAAGTGTATGCAGTCTATAAGGCCGCAGAAGTGCACTCATTTTCCTGACATAGTAAATTCTCTTGATAAGTATTTAGAAGTCTATGATGGATTGCGTTTTTACTTGCTATACAAAATAGCAACATTCCATAAAGGACAGCAGTAAATATATTAAGACGTAAGTACATTGAATATTTCATCTGCAGATTTCTTTTTGGAGAGTGCATTGGTTTTTTTTGAAACCCACCCTAGCCCGCAAAAAATCTCTGTTTTGCAGTTACTTTTTTTTCAATCTATATTAACAAGATGACTCCCATGATCATTATTATGAAATGAGCAGAAAGTTATGTAGACACCTGTTTTTTTACATAGTAGCAGTTAGTCTGTCTGTGTCAGTGAAGAAATCCAACTGACACTGATAGTATAAATTGAAACTAATGCTGTGTCCTGACAGTGGAATCCCTGTGATTCATTTTTAAAGTGATCCTGGGATCACATAGGGTCAGTAGCCAATTAGCAAGGCTCCTGATGTCTTCCCTAAGATATCAGCTGTCCAGTGACAGATTAATCTCAGGTATCCAGTAAATGAATGCAATAGCAAGCACTCTCAGCAGAACACAGGCGTTTAAAATTAACAGCAGCTCAGGAACTGAGGCATTGTACTGCACAACTGTTTTTAAAGATGCAGGTGCAAAGTAGTCAAGTTGTACATTGGTGGCTTGGTGGGACAAGGGGCAGTAGTAACTGGTGCTGTTGAACCAGGATGAAAACAGAAGCTGTAACAAGCAGAAAAAGAAGGGATTACCGACTGCAGATCAAGTTGGGGAAAAGCAACATGGGTCATTGATTTTAGAGATGAATGGCAGATGAGGCAGGTGTGATGATAAAGCCAGGACAGTAGACAGTGGCAGTGCATATCATACATGTGAAGAAGGTGCCATGAAAATTTTTGTTGTCAGGGATAACTGCTAGTAGAATATCTGTAAATTACCAATGTTCTACTATTGATCAATGGCTAATACAGATAGTAGAATATCAGTTTTTTTTTAACCAATATTTTACTATCCCTTAAAGGGGCACTATTGCTAAAATCTTCTTTTTTAGACCCTTTCGTGTAAATATGAGTTGTTGGAGGATTGATATTTCACATTAATCAGTCTTTTTGCAATGTATTTGTTTACTGGTAATAAACATATAAAGGCATGCAGTCACGTCAGTACTTTTACCTTCCCGACGCCAATGCAGCCTAAACCATTCTGTAATAGGGATGCATCTGTTAGTGGTTGGTGTGCTGTCGTTATTTTACACCCCTCTGTCCATCTCTTTTCTTATTTCCCAACTTTGTAACTGCACGAATGAGCAGTTACTGTGCGCACAGCAGCCGCCGTAAACTGAATGACGCTGCCTCTCCTCCGTGCAGCGTAAGATGCGCAGATCGGAAAGCCGGTGAGGTTACCAAGGAAACGGACAACAATAGGTGTCCGTTTCATTGCCAGATCGGGAACAGGGGGTCCTTGGCGGCCGGGCTGGCGTATGTCTTCCACACGCAGCCGCACACAACAATATCTTACGCTGCACGGAGGAGAGGCAGCGTCCTTCAGTTTACTTTACGGCGGCTGCTGTGCGCACAGTAACTGCTCATTCGTGCAGTTACAAAGTTGGGAAATAAGAAAAGAGATGGACAGAGGGGTGTAAAATAACGACAGCACACCAACCACTAACAGATGCATCCCTATTACAGAATGGTTTAGGCTGCATTGGCGTCGGGAAGGTAAAAGTACTGACGTGACTGCATGCCTTTATATGTTTATTACCAGTAAACAAATACATTGCAAAAAGACTGATTAATGTGAAATATCAATCCTCCAACAACTCATATTTACACTAAAGGGTCTAAAAAAGAAGATTTTAGCAATAGTGCCCCTTTAACATAACTTCATTCTCACTTGAACCCAACTTCTATATGGATGCATAACCATAACTGACCCCCACAGAACAATATCCACCAATATTTATCGCCTAAAACTATTCTCACACTAACCACCCCCCCCCCCCCCGGCACAATCTCTGCCAAAATCAGCACTGCCTTCACCGCTAAAAACTCCCTGTGCAGATATTTTCACTGTCTACTAGTAAGCTAATCATTTTTCTAGTGCCATTTACAGAAATGATCAAAATGCAGCACTGTAAATAATGGTGAATCAGGTTGGGAGATCATCCTTTTTTTATCACTACCTCCTTTTCCATCTATGCCAAGATTACCTTCCATAGAGTTCCTGAGAATGCCCTGCACCTTTCCAAGCTGCTTTTTATTCACCGTGTGCTAAACTGATAGATAAAAATAGAAAAAAACACTAACATACCTGCAGTAATAACACACAGGAAGAAAAATTCCAGTCCTATAATTGCCATAACCTCCTATTCATTGTTTCCCCTCCACAGCAGAAGCTGCAGTGGTTCACTTGCAAAATGAAGAGCCTATACAGGAATGTTATAAAAATAGTACTAACAAAATATAGATCAGAAATAGTAGCTCCTGCTGAGTCCAGGTCGTGCACTTCCCTTGCCATTTTTGGCACTTCTGTGAAGTGCAGTAAATGTTCTGTATGGGCACACTTAACCAGGATCTGTGATTGAGCTACACATAGAGAAGATAAGTAATGCCTTTTCCTTTGAACTTGAACATTTAAGCTGCTTTGTATTTAACAGCAGCCATGATTTCCCTCCAAGAGGAACAAAAAGGCTCTGCCTAGTATTACCTCCTTCCTCTTCACATTTAGTTAGCATGACAAAAATGCTTAGTGTTTCATTGGACTGCTGGAAGCACTTTTTAAATGAAAGGAAAGAACAGTATTTTAAACATCTCTTTCTCTCTCTCTATGTGATTGAAATGACTAGAATACTCCAAAAATATGTTTTAGATTTCCATTTTATTTTCTTTAAAGGAAACCTTTAGTGAAACAATTATGGAGCCTGCCATTTTTTTTTAAATCTAGACTAGAACACTGCAGAGAAATAGACATGAGGAGTCCCAAGATCAGTAGACGGGTCATCTCGCAAAGAAACGTACAGCAGAGATAATACAAAGAAAACAATTGGACCTTATACAATGGGGTACTTTAATAAAGGAGATGTGTAATAATGAGCAATGACATTTCACTCAAATCGCATGCAGTGGATTAAAGTAACAAACTCCTCTACAACTGAATGCTTCCCAATGGACTGACACTGTTCTTCAGTGCTTATCTCCGTAATTGGATCACCACCACAGCGTTTTATGGATACAACTCCACTTCATCAGGGAAAAGTAGTCAAAACAGGAAAAATTGGTACCTCCATGGAAGTTTGGGTGTCCCATAGGTGCCTATGTTAATATTAGTTATTATCAGCAAATTTACGGACACCAGAGCTGTCCACTAAATTCATGTGAATAGCCAATATTAACCACTTCCCAACTGAGGGGTTTTACCCCTTGACCACCAGAGCAATTTTCACCTTTCAGCGCTCCTTCCATTCATTCGTCTATAATTTTATCATTACTTATCACAATGAAATGAACTATATCTTGTTTTTTTCGCCACCAATTAGGCTTTCTTTAGGTGGGACATGATGCCAAGAATAATTTTATTCTAAATGTGTTTTAATGGGAAAATAGGAAAAAATGTGGGAAAAAATTTATTATTTTTCAGTTTTTGGCCTTTATAGTTTTTAAATAATGCATGCTACTGTAATTAAAACCCATTAAATGTATATGCCTATTTATCCCGGTTATAAAACCGTTTAAATTATGTCCCTATCACAATGTTTGCCGCCAATATTTTAATTGGAAATAAAGGTGCATTTTTTTCAGTTTTGCGTCCATCCCTAATTACAAGCACATAGTTTATAAAGTAACAGTGTTATACCCTCTTGACATAAATATTTAAAAAGTTCAGTCCCTAAGGTAACTATTTATGTATTTTTTTTAAATTGTAAATTTTTTATTTTTTTTTAATTACAAAAAAAATAATAATTGGGGAGTGTGGGAGGTAAGGAGTTAATTTTTTGTGTAAAACTAGTTTATTTGTGTCTAAAAAATGCTTAGGGTGTAGTTTTACTATTTGGCCACAAGATGGCAACAGTAACTTTTTGTTTCATGCGACCTGCAAGCGTCCTTCCGGACGGTTGCAGGAAGAAGAAAGAGGCTGGGAGTTTGTTATTGCTAACAATCAGCGCGCCGCTCAGCCGAGCAGCAGCGGATCATTGCGGGGCTTAGATCAACGAACGGGAATGGATTTTCCCGTTCGTTGATCTCTGGGCGAGCGGGCGGCGGCGTGTTTACTAGTGGCGGGCGGCGTGTTTACGAGCGGGAGCGCGGGCAGCGGCGGGAGTGCGCAAAGTACGGATTTCTCCGTCCCTGGGGGTTAAAGGATGGAAAAAGGGACGGAGAAATCCGTACGGGCGGGGGTAAAGTGGTTAACGTGGGCACCTATGGGGTGCCCACACTTCTGTGGTGCCCAATATTTATCATGTATAGCGGTGAAGGTGGCATGGGTGTTGGCAGGTTTGTGGTGAGGGATTGTTAGGGTTAGGCATCAGTGGGTAAAAGGTTAAGGATAGGTATCGGGGGTTAGGATAGGGTAAGGCATCGGTTAAGGGAGCGCTACAATAGTTTTGAAAAGATGTACTAATATTTTACTATGAAAATTACTACAACCCATCATTAGAATGTCTACTACAATATTCTACTAGTGGCTAGGTCTGGTACCCACATTTCTGTGGTTTTCAGTTATCATGTAGGTGAATGTAATTAGCACCCTTGTGTGCTGTGCTCAATGTCTAAGCAGAGACATACTTTTCCACAAGCATTTTAAAGTGACAATTCTTTCTTCAAAATTGTGTAGTAAACATGGATTTATGAAACAAGAAATATTTTCATACCTCACCTGCTGTTCTCATGTCAATATACTTTCACGGTCAATTGATAAACTGGGATTAAAAGTGACACAAAAGAAAAAAGTTCTCCAAAGCTTTTGTTTGCTCAGATAAAAATGTTCTCTATACTACCTTAATTATATAAAAGGGGAAATTAATATCTATATCTACTCAGTTACACCTGTCAAAAATTAACTGTTCACCTTCAAGTCCTTGTGTCCACATGTTTCAGCTCTGTTTTCAATTTGTTCTTATGACAAAAAGCCCTCCTTATTTCTTGGAGTCCAGATTTGGTGGGGATTCAACACTCTTTTGCTGAAGATAACCTTAGAGGAACATGATCAGGAACGATTGTAAAATTCAAATCGCAGACACACTAGATGCACATTTGTCCCAGAGTTATATGCACTATAAATTCCCTTTTTTCTTATGTTGCTGTCTCTTTCACTAGGTAGAAAATATCTGACCACTCTGAGATGTTCTGTTGCTGATATGTTGAGTGTCATGGCTGTTGTAGATAGCTCAAATGGGTACCATGGAATGGGATCCATGGCTGGAACTTTTAGATTCCTGTGTAAAAAAAAAAAAAAAAAAAAAATTGCACGGGGTGATATATTTATTGAACATTTACACCTGCACTGGTCAAAAGCCATACTCTCTCATTTTAATGATCAATTTGTATTTCACAGAGGTATTTATATAGATTAGTATTTAGGATTTGGATGCTCCTTCAATTCACTTGCTCCTTCAGTTGGACGTTCCTATCAGAACATACACAATGTTGTTTGCTAGGTTCTTTGATCGATGTGATCTTTACATCTTTCAGTCATTATCTTCATTCTTTTGAGGATGTGCAATCTATGAAACACAGGACAAACACTTACTTGCTTAGGATGCTGCTGAGTGCTGACATCCAGTATGAATGCAGAAACATGATTTGCTTTTATGTTGTTAATTTTCAGCCACTTTCCTTTTTTTCTGAGACTATTGAAGGTTGTAGTTTGTCTTCTGGCATACCTGGACATCTCAAAAGTACACGTTTTCATTTTATCCCCCATCCATGTAGGGCCTCTTATTGGTTTACTGTCAAATACTGAATCTCTAGCTCTTAAAATCAGAGATGCCATTTATTTCCCTATTGATTCCGTGTTGTAACTGGTTTGGAACAATAACAATGTGTTTATCATATAGTGTGACCATAGGGATGCTATTGATCCATACGGTGTGGTACATGCAATCAACAACTCTATTCTCAAAAAATTCTTCTAGCATAAGTTGTCATTCTTATTATAATTATCATGAATAAACATATGCTCTGCTGCTTGATGAAAATGAGGGTCCATCAAGCCAAATGTTTTGTTTGTGTACAAGGAGTTTTCCTTTTATACATATTTAATACAGTAGACACTTTATTATCCAGAGCTCAGTTAACCAGAATTCTCAAGCAATCATAAAAAATAAATTGACCTTGCAGGATGCAGAAAGCCATTTTACAGTATATTATGCAGTAATAAAGCTGAGTTTATATTACATTTGTCTTTTTCTACCTTTGTTTGTTCTTAATTACTATACTTTAACATTAATTCAGAGCTTATGGTATGAGTAGAGTAAAAGTTATAGAACAGTATTAGTTAGGCCTATGTTTATTGGTAAGGGCGCTTTCCCACTAGCAATGCATCCAACTTACCGCATCACAGATGGCCACGTCTCCACGTGGTTGTCTTTCAGGGGTCCGCGGACTGGATGGATGCAGCTTTCACTCACTATTAGGGAATGGATGCGTGCTGCAGAAATCTGCAGCATGCAATCCTTATTTCCCCCTCAACGCACCGTATTACTCCACAATGGCACAACTGCATTCAATGGGTATGACTCCATTGACATGCATTTGTTGCAGACCCATAGTGAAAAATAGCGATATGAATTTGCAGTAAGTGGTAATGGGTCTTAACTCTCAAGCAACCAAAAGCCACATTTATCCAGCAATTACCAATCCCCGCAACTGCTGGATAACAGACTCTTCTGTTTATACAAAATTTGTTTGCTCTACATGAGTTTTTCTTAAAATAACACAGATTGTCCAGGTGTATCGAAGAAGGTAAAATGTAGCAAGGAGCAATAATACATGTCATGTAGTCTTGTCTCTCAAATATTCACTGAGAAAGATTTGGAACCCTTTTTAATTCAGAGATTTTGTACTCCATATAGATCAATCACATCTACATTTTTGGGCTTCTCAGTACAATGGGACTCTGCCTCTAATACTTTAAAGCGGGATTGTCACCATAGAAATCAAATTTTAACAGCATCTGGTCTGAGTGTATTAAGTGATAAACATCCAATCCTGCATTCAAAACTTTCAAAACTTTTTCTGCTGTTATGGTTTGGAGTTATCACATACCTTAGGAACACTGGCCCATTAAGTGCCATTGCCAAAAATTTGCATGCTGGGGATCTTTTTTATCTATATTATATTCCTCCACTTTCCTTTAGTTTCCCCTCCTTCTAAAGACAGAAGGCAGTGCACTTCCTAGTACAGACCTCAGAGGGAGTGTCTGAAGACTCTGGGAAGAGGGCAGGTAAAGAATACACAATTAGCAAGACCAAAAAAAAAGTGAGGGAGGATATGATGTCAGGAGGTCAAAGGTAACAAAGATGGAAACTGCCTAGAATATGATTCTCTGCTTTCCCTTCATAAAATTCACAGGAATCATAACGTGGACAGTGCAATACATCGTTATGTAAGTAGAACTAGTATTTATCTACTTATATATGTGTTTTTTTTAGGTTAGCATGGGTGTCACTTGTTCTTTAAGCTATAGACCATAAACAAGCATGCAGATCAGATGTTTCTGACAGAATTTGCAGCATGTTTGTTTCAGGTGTGTGATTCAGACACTACTGATGCAGGAAAGATCAGTAGGACAGTCGGGCTATGGGTATTGTTTAAGAGGAAATAAATAAGATAGCCTCCATATCACTCTCTCTTCAGGAGTCCATCAAAAGCAGACACCTGTCACTTGTTTCTAGAGAACATTTATAGATGTTTCCATCAGTGATATCTAGTTCTGGGTGTATGCCTGACTTTTCAGGGACATAGGGGTATCATTTTACATATTCACTCAGTTACCTGAAGTTATTCATTATGGCAGTAACATCTTGCTCAATGCTCAAGTGAAGCTGAGTATTATATGGGGAAGAAAAACTGCTGAAAGATACGATCATTTTTATTTTTCAAGCATATGAAGCAATGTTTCTATTTTACTCTTATGGGAAGAAATACTAAATACAACTATTCTAGTGCATAATGTAGCTTTTTTTTTTCTTTTTCTTTTTACATTTACACCAAGAGAAAGACTGATGTTTCTATTTTGTGTAAATCTCTTCATTACAAATTTAGTCCAGCTATTATCAGTGTTCCCAATTATCTCTGTAAGACAATTCCATTATACGGCATTAAAAAAAAGAGCGAAAAGAGAGGGAAGCCATGTGGAAGAACAGTTTGGATCAGCAATTTAGCTTTACACAAAACCCTAAATGATCACTAAAGATGAAATGCAATGGAACGTTTTCAATAAGTATCTACCATTCTCAGGAGTCAGTAGCATGTACTGATGGTAAAGCTGTGATTTACTGGGACATCTTCAATATATCAAAGTATTTGCTCAAAATGTGCAGAAGAAAAAAAAACAGAACAAACAAAGTTTTTAAGCTTACTCTTTTGTTTCATTTGAACTATTTTAAGTTTTCATGTAACACAGTCATAACAAAACTGTTTTGGACAACAAAAGTTGTAAAAAAAAATCCTCATCTTTATTAACAGCTGGTGTTCAGCAGAGAATTTGCTTAAGATGCAAATCTCCATTCAACAAGCAATGGCAGCCACTGTATGAAAGCCAAGAGCTGAAAATCGATTAGAGGACAGCTGTGTAAACAAATCAACTGCTTGTTGATTCATTGGTCGATTGCCTCTTTTAATTTCTCATCACTGCTCTTTTTTGAGTTGCACCAGAGTTTTCCATTTTTTATTAATTTTCTGCTCAATACTAATATTCTGGTTAGGTTTCAGGTTAAAGGCCAAATCAGCCTGAATGTCCAAAAAATTGTTTTAGTGTGTCCAATAGGGACATCGATGAAAGTGATTGGGGAAGGGCTTTTGGCTTTGGTGAGCTAAACCATAAAGCCTTTGCCACCAGTCAGCAGCCAGGGAAGTGCAGGAAACAGTTTCCACCATTTCGATGTTAGCTTGAATCCTATTGGATAACTTCACTCGACTTGTACTTGGCTATTTAGGTTGAGATGTGATTGAGATCTGTGTTAACAATCATCATGACAAAATAGAACTCTGCTGTTACTCCATATTGCATGTATATTTTCCATTGAAGTCTATTTTTATAACATACTAAAGAAACATAAGATTTATTTTATGCACCTACAAATGTGCTTCAAGTCTTTGCACATTCAGATACCAGGAGATATGTGATTCCCTTTTAAGGTTTCTCATTACAAATCCTGAGAACATCAGTAGTGACTATTACAAAAAAAATCTCGATACAATGGCCTCGATTCATAGAAGGCTTTGCGATAAAAAAATCTGGGAGGGAAAATACCACATTCGGTATTTTAGACTTCTGTGTACTAATTTATAAACAATTTCACAGGTGCGGTAGAAATGCGGGGATTTTCCGAACTAAGCTGGCGGTATGAGGAATGTAAGCTGGCTGATTTGTTACATTTGCTGGTTCTCCGTGCAGAGACAGCATTACAATAAAAGGGGCATCCCCAACTTCCATTTAGATGTACATGTTTAGGTTTACTGTCTCTCCTTGCCCTGAATTTGCTCTGTATCTGTCTATTAGTCTTTCTAAACAATCTATTTAATTGCCACAGCTTAGAAGAACTTCAAGAAACTTAGCACATGGCAGGCTTTCTGATGTGAAATAACATCTGAAACAGGTACCCTAGAGGTTAAAAACACAGCCTGGGCTATTCAGGGGAAGTATTGTTTGTTCAGATTGCTCTGCTGCTGGCTTTTACACAGTCTTGCTCTCTTATCTCACTGTTATTGTTATCACCTCCTCACAGCAGGCAGTATTCTCCGTGTCAATACCGCCTGCTCTAATCTTTTATGAATTGACATTTCCTGACATTTACTGACATGTGCTGGAGGAGTTCACCGCAGAAGTCGGCAATTTACCTCACTGCTCGGAAATTTGAGCTTTTCATGCGGTAACAGCTTTTATGAATTGGCACTTTCTGAAGTGCTCGGTAAAGTCAGCTGTTTTCAGCATATCTGCTCGAGGTTCGTTAGGATTACCACTGAATGCGAGACATACAACCTTATAATGTGGGTTGTTGGCAGCTGGTAAGACCCTCTTCCTCTTTTCTGGTGATGGTTGGCCATGAGACCATGTGAGGTTGGAATATCACCGTGGTGAAGTTTTAGTGACTGTATTTCTTCCTCTTTGATCTGTGCTGACTCAAGATACTGAAAAAATGGAGGAAGAACAAACCTCCATTTATACTTGCTGTATTTTTGGTTCCAATTTCTCGTGTACATTTCCTGAGTATCTCTATCTATCTATCTATATCTATTTCCTTATATGTATGTGTATATATATATATATATATATATATATATATATATATATATATATATATATATATATATATATATATATATATGACTGCGGCCTATGTGAGAAATGAAAAAAAGATTTCCTGATTCCCCGGCGGCCGCCAAATTACTCTGTTAGTGTGCGCCTTATACTGTCTCAAGGTAGCCATACACTGGTCGATTTGCCATCAGATCGACCAACAGATAGATCCCTCTCTGATCGAATCTGATCAGAGATGGATCGTATGACTGCCGTTACTGCAAACAGATTGTGAATCGATTTCAGCATGAAATCGATTCACCATCTGTGAAGCTGCTGGAGAGAGCGGAGACACGTGCCGGCGGAACAGGTAATGTATTGCAGCTAGCGTCGCTCGTTGGGCATTCAAACGCTGCTATCGACGCACTCCCAACCCGCGACGATCGAGCAAAATCTTCCGCATGGACAGATTGATGGGAATCATCTGGAACGATTGATTTCGGATGGAGATCGATCATTAGGTCAGCGTTTGCGCAACGATTTCACAGCAGATTCGATCACAGTGATCGAATCTGCTGTATATCGGCGGGAAAATCGTTAGGTGTATGGGCCCCTTCAACGTGACAGATGAAGCCGGCTCCTTGGCTCTGGCTCCTCCTCCTGCCCCATTCCTATTCAGATCTGGCAGCCGTCCCCCCATAGTCGTTCGTTGCAGCAGGAAAGCAGAGCGGAAACGCTGCAGACATGCTTTTTCTGCCAACACCCACTTTGCAGGAACAAATGGCAGGACTCCCTGCTTCCCTGCCGCTAATATTCCCATCACTAATATTATAAATGCAAAAGTTTGGATGTTTGTTACTCAATCACACAACAATGACAGAATGGATTTGAATGAAATTTGGCACACACATATGGAATAACATATAGGATACTTTTTATCCCCATAACCAAAAAGTGAGTGGAGACAAATACTAATTTCACTAGGAAAATATAATTTGCAGCCAATCTTACACTGTTAATGTTAGTGTTCTCAAACTTTGCACTGTTGGTCATGGGGTGACTAGGATTAATATTTAGAAAAGTGGGTGGAGCCTACAAAAGCCAATCAAAATTCACCTATTTATTTTCAAGGGGAATATTTAATTGCTGCCATTCTTGCACTTTTAAAGCGGACCCAAAGCAAACATTTTTTAAATTCAAAATATTTAGTTGCACCACTCTGACACATACAAAGATAAATAAACACGCCTTCAAGCCTATGAGCATTTCAGTGCATGCTTTTCACCTTTCTCTTTTCATTACTAGGGTTATAAAGGTGGCAGCCATTAGCAATTCCTCCTTTGCCAGACACCTCCTACTCCACCAGTTTGCAGGATTCTGTCCCGGCAAAATAAAAGGAAGTTCCTCCAATAAATGTAAAATATTTTATATTTGTCATCATGCATCTGAAAAAAGGCTGCTATTTATTATTATCATTTAGAAAATAGATTTTTTTTCTGAAATCTTGTATTTTTAATTTGGGTCCACTTTAAAGGGAACATAAACTGAGAAGGATGTGGATTTTCCTTTTAAAATAATATCAGTTGCCTGACTCTCCTGCTGATCCTGTGTCTCTAATACTTTTAGCCACAGCCCCTCAACAAGCATGCAGATCAGGTTCTTTGACTGAAGTCAGACTGGATTAGCTGCATCCTTGTTTCAGGTCTGTGATTCAGCCACTTCTGTAGCCAAAGAGATCAGCAGGCTGCCAGGCAACTGCTATTGTTTAAAAGGAAACCTTCATATCCCTCTCAGTTAAGGTTCCCTTTAATGGCACAAGCCTCAAACCTGGTACAGTTGGTCATTGGGTGACTGGGGTTCAAATTCAGAAAAGGGGGTGGAGCCACAAACAGCCAATCAGATTTGCTTCATTTCAATGCAAATTATTGATGTCAAAGACCGCAAAGCTCACACACTAGGTCATTAAGTAATTGAAAAAGTGGGCAAAGCCAACACCAGCCAAATACATACCCGGGTAACACTGGGTCATCAGCTAGTATCCCTATAGTGCCCCTTTAACAAAACTTTCACTTCTTTGCTTTTTATTATAAAAATCTGCTTTCTGCAGACTTGTAATCTGAATATGCTTTAAAGAGACACTGAAGCGGAAAAAAAAATTATGATATTATGATTTGTATGTGTAGCACAGCTAAGAAATAAAACATTAAGATCAGATACATCAGTCTAATTGTTTCCAGTACAGGAAGAGTTGAGAAACTCCAGTTGTTATCTCTATGCAAACAAGCCATTAAGCTCTCCGACTAAGTTAGTCGTGGAGAGGGCTGTTATCTGACTTTTATTATCTCAACTGTAAGTGAACTGTTTACTTTTTCTCTGCTAGAGGAGAGGTCATTAGTTCACAGACTGCTCTGAAAGAATCATTTTGAATGCTGAGTGTTGTGTAATCTGCACATTTTAAAAAATGATGCAATGTTAGAAAAAACACTATACACCTGAAAATAAAAGTATGAGAATATTTTCTTTGCTGCTAATCTTCTAGAAATTATTCATAGTACACAACCAATTCATTATATCATATTTTTTTTTTCGCTTCAGTGTCTCTTTAAGGTGGCCATACATGGTACAATTTTTCATTTTTTTTCGATTAGATAATTTAGATCGATTATTCCGTTAGATCGAATATAAAGATTTTTCCAGCATGTCCGATCAGATTTTTCTCGAAAAAATGGGATAATTGTTCGAATTTTCCTTATCGAAAAAAAAAAATTCAACTTTCATTCGATTCGATCATTTAGATCGAATAAACGGGAAAATCGAACGTTTTTATTGTATCGTGTATGGGCACCATTAGACACATGCTTCAAGATGGTGCCTCACTGATGTATGATGGGATATTTAATCAGCAGAGGTTGTAAGCAGCCCCAGCCATTCTGAGCCTCTCTGCACCTGTAAAATTGTGTAACAGTCCTATCTAACCTATCACCTATCACAAGATGGAGCTTCTTTTTCTGATTTCACTGTACTGTATCATTTTAAAATGATTAGGTAAGCTGCACCACCAATAAAGATGCCTGCTACGAATCAGGAATGCAGTAACAAAATACCCGAATAAAGGATACTGTTTAGGTAGGAGGCAATATGTACTCTGAAACATATTTCTACTTAGTTGACAATATAGTAAGGGGTAAAAAAAACAGTTGAGCTATTTTAAATCTTCATGCACAGTATATTTTTTCATTCTGAAGAGATTAATTGTTTAATTGCTTTCAGTTATTTATCTCTGTGTTCTCTTTTTAAAATGTCCTGGCACTTAAATAAAAGCTCTCTTATTTTGCAATAATACAGAATTCCACTAAATCAAACTGGCATACTGTTTCTCAGACAATTATGTTTAAAACAAGCTATCAAAAAGCTATGTTCAATTCTGTAGCAATTTGCAATTCATGATTGGGCCCAATTTGAATGTTGGTCTGGATCTGAACTAATTTCAGCAAGAAATGAAACCTTTCCCTGAGTGTTGGCAGGCGTCCATTCTCTGAGAAGCAATTACAAAAAAAAAAACGAGTAAAGTTACAAAGTAATAGAAGATTGCATAGGTTATAGCTGTAAATGCAACACCACATTTCGTCTGAGTATTAAATACTTGGAAATCACAACAGTCACTAATACATTGGAAGTAAAATATAAATTGGAAAAAGATTACCAATTATACATTAAATTGATAAACTGAGGTTTCATCAAATTTTTTTTTTCATATATTATGAACTACAATAAACCATTTGATGATGACTTGGTGCACTGTTAAATTGTGCTGGATGGTGGTACATATTTATTTCAAATCTTTTTAAAGTAAATGTCATATTAGCCATACATATGTAAAATGCTAGTACATTTTAAAGATAGAACAATAAAGTGTTTAGAACAAATTGTCAATATATTTTAAAGGCTCAAATTTAAAAAGGAGCCCTTAGAGTAAACCTGAGACATTTCAAACAAAATAATTTATACTTACCTAGGGCTTTCTTCAGCACCCTGTGCTTGTTACCTCCCTTTGTGTTGATCTGGTCCCCTCTGAGTCGCAGTGGAATCCGCAATCCACCCGTGTTGTGGGTCACAGCACATGTGTAACTGCGCTTGTGTAGAAATCACGGGAGCACGATCAGAGGATGTGTGCATGTCGAGAAATTGCTGTCGGGGACTTTACCGGGACTGGAAGCAGCACAATGGAGAGGACTAGGATGACAGCGAGTGAGCAGACAGACTTAAGGGGGCTGATGAAAGCCTTAGGTTAGTATAATTACTTTTCTTTGAAATGTGGCAGGTATGTTTTAAACAGACATACAGTTGTGCAGCATGTTATTCAAATGTTTTGAAAAGTGACTCTTTTGCTAAGTTTGTGTAATGTGATATTCTGTAGAGTGGTTAAAATTTAAAGGAGATATGGTAAAACTCCTTTATTTATTTAAGTATTTATATAGCGCTGACATATTATGCAGTGCTGTACAGGGTATATAGTCTTTTCACTTACTATCCCTCAGAAGGCCTCACAATCTAGTACCTACCATAGTCTATGTATGTATCATGTAGTGCATGTATCCTAGTCTAGGGCCAACTTAGGGGAAGCCAATGAACTTATCTGTATGTTTTGGGGATGTGGGAGGAAACCCCAGGCTTCATGTGTGCAAAGCAATAGTCACTGATTCACTGATTAGAGCTGCCTGAGGGCATCCAAGAGGCAGAACATGCATGTGTGCTGACTGAAAAGATAAATCCACCCCATTAAAAATAGTTTTCAAAACTAAACATACTGTATATAGCAAATAATAACTGAATTTTACTAACATTTTAATATACAAACACAATGCTCACAATAGACCAAACATGTTTTTCTTGCCTTAATTCACTGCTTTCTATTTTTGTAATTCCATTTAGCATCATTTTACTATATTTGCAAAAAAAAGGTGAACAAAACTGAAATAATATCAATAGATGGCCTTTTTACCAGAGGGTGAATCCAACATAGTTTGACGGTCTGCTGAAAGGAATTATATCATTTTCATTTATACGTGTTTCACATGGTGACAATCAGTGGATTTCCCCATAGTTAAATCCTTTGCGTTCTTTTACGTATTGTTGAAATTCCATTCATGTCAAACACATTTATATGCCAAAGCTGAGCTGGAAAAAAAGGAAAATGTACTTTACTTTGTATCCTTCTATAGAGGTGGGTGGTTTTCATGTGACAGGAAACATTTTCCTGGTGTTGGCAGTAATTATTACAAAACAAGTACTCTAAATCAAGACACCCACTCTTCTATACAATGGGTCTGAGTCACTGAGGTTCACCTGGGCTAGAAATCAATGGAGAGCATGACTGCAGTCTATACAATGGGCCTGACTCACTGAGGTTCACCTGGCTAGAAATCAATGGAGAGTATGCCTGCAGTCTATACAATGGGCCTGACTCACTGAGGTTCACATGGGCTGGAAATCAATAGAGAACATGACTGCAGTCTATACAATGGGCCTGACTCACTGAGGTTCACCTGGCTAGAAATCAATGGAGAGTATGACTGCAGTCTATACAATGGGCCTGACTCACTGAGGTTCACCTGGGCTGGAAATCAATAGAGAGTATGACTGCAGTCTGATATTAAATGGAAGGGTTTGCAAATTTCACATGGGTCATCTTATGATGCCATAGTAAGTGAGGGATGAGTGATAGTGAGGGATGATTTCATTTTTTTTATATTAAAAAAAGCTCTAAAAATATTTACCGTGACCAAAATCATTATTTTAACCACTTTGGGACCGGCCGCCTAACCCCCCTTAAGGACCAGGGTAATTTGCATAGAGGGGGGGGGGCACGTTTGGAGTCCTCAATCCTACATATTACTTTCATTGCACGTCTTTCTCTTTACCAGTCCCATTCACATATTATAATTAAGCAGCCAATTCATACTCTCCCAAGTGGAGAGAATAGGATATGAAAGTGATAATTTCTAGAATCTAGATGAGTCCATAAATATGTTCCTATACGTAGCGCCAAAGTGGGCAAAATAAAAAGTCCAGGTATGAAAAAATGGACACCTCCACAGAGAAAATACCAGATTATAATGAAAAAAATGTGTAAAAGGAACAGGCTTTTGACCCCCCCCCCCCCCCCAGGGTGTATTTGTTGGTGGTTTTCCAGGCAGTGAGAGTGCTTTCAGCCTTTACTGCTCCCTTTTCTAAGTAATGTAGCTCTCAAGTCACATAGCAACGTTTATTTGAAAAGGGCACCTGGGAAAAAGGGCTCCTGGTGTAGCCCATATATACCAAATTTGACCACAAAAAGGGTGCCTGGTGTAGCCCATATGCAAACCCTCCCCTGATGGTGCCTAACCCTAACCCCCCCAAGTGGTGTGTAACCCTAAGACCCCCCCAGGTGGTGCCTAACCCTAAGACTCCCCCTGTGGTGCCTAACCCTAAGAATCCCCCTGTGGTGCCTAACCCTAAGACCCCCCCAGGTGGTGCCTAACCCTAAGATCCCCAGGTGGTGCCTAACCCTAACACCCCCAGGTGGTGCCTAACCCTAAGACCCCCAGGTGGTGCCTAACCCTAAGACCCCCAGGTGGTGCCTAACTCTAAGACCCCCCAGGTGGTGCCTAACCCTAAGACCCCAGGTGGTGCCTAACCATAAGACCCCCTCCCCCCGCTTGTGATGCCTAATCCTAACCTCCCCTGCACCCTTGAATCAAAAATCTTGGCTATAAAAGGGTGCCCTTTTGTATCAGAATCAAAAACCTTGTAGCTGAATAAAAAATATGCACTACAAAGGGGTGCCGTACTGTAGCAGAAAACCTTGTAGCCGAATAAAAATATGGGCTAAAATGGTAGGCCCTTTTGTAGCCGAAAACCTTGTAGCGAAAAAAAAATATATATAGGCTACAAAAAGGTGCCCGCTTGTAGCCGATATCAAAACTCTGACATCCTTTTCACCACATTGTAGCCCATATTTGCAGAAATAACATTGATGTCTATAAAGGTGCCCTTTTCATACAGGCAGCTCAGGAGCCCTTTTCAACGGATCTCCACATAGCATGCATGTTCCCAAAGTTGGGATAAATTTTCTGGTTAGGAGGAAGCGCGAGACAGCCTTCATGCGGCACCCCTGTCAACATGTTCTTTCATTATGTGAACCAATGTCTCTTTGTAGGAAGAAGATATAGTGTAGTTGGTTTCAGCCCTTGCTATTTCTGGTACTGCAGATGCAATTGTGCATCCTGTGCTTTAAAAATATGCATGGAGGCTTTCCTATTAGCCTTTTAAAGCCAGGTGCTGCTTGGTAATGAGCACTTACCATTCACATTTTTTCGACAGATGTAGTAATGTGGGTCATCGACAATATTGGGGACGTTCCAATTAGGCAACTAATATTTTAGCTTTGCAGAACTATATGGAATTATTCTGTACATCATTGGAAACTGTAAAATGTGTGCTAGGAATTGTACCTATGTCCAGTAGGATAATTTTATTATAGAGATAGTGTCAAAAAAAGATAGCCTATTGGTAAATGCCAATTTAATGAAACATTTATAGAACCTCAAGCACTCTCAAGATTTTATTCACGATATTGAATTACATCAGCTCATTTGTTTTTCATCCGATCTATAGAAAACATTTGAAGAACCAAACAAGCAAAACAATGACTTAAACTAAGTGTATAAAGCTAAGGCTGATTTTTAAAATCTTGGAGACTTTAACACGTGAGTGTAATTTCTTGCACTTTTTTACAATTTTATTTCAATTATATCTGCATCTTATATGGTTGTACTGTCACTGTCTATTTTTCAGTTAGCCAATTCATTTCCATTTTGCTATTAACATTAGAAGATGAGTACATTTAGTACATTTAGTACATTTAGTTGGTGCTGCCAACTCGGTGCTTATCTGGACAAGATTTTTGAATCATAGTCAGAGCTGTATTAGTTAGTAAATGTAATTTCTACATTTTTTTGAAATGGTCTGTAGCTCAGTATGCATATCAAGACATCATTAGGTCTCCAACAAGGGCCCATATGCAATTAACTTTTTCTCCTGAGTTTTCTCCTAGGTGATATTTTTTAAACTTGTCAATAACCACTAAGATGAATGTCACACAATAATGGACCACCGAGATGAGAGGGATATGGAGACTGCCAATTTGTTTCCTTTTAAACAATGCATATTGCCTGGCTTACCTTCTAATCATCTGCTTCTAATGCTTTTAGCCAAAGACCCTGAACAAGCATATGCAGATCAGATGTTTGACTGAAGTTTGACTGAATTTGTTGCATGCTTGTTTCAGGTGTAGGATTTAGACACAACTAATGCATGAAAGATCAGCTGGACTGCAGGGCAAATGGTATTGTTTCAAAGGAAATAAATTAGTCAGCAGCCATATTTCTCTCACTTCAGGGGCCATATGGGATTCACTTTTTGTCCTAAGTTTTCTCCTAGATGATAGGATTTTCGATATGGATTTTCACGGAAATTTCCTCTGAATTTAACATTGATTTGCTCAAAAAGTACAAGGTCTTTTTGAAAGATTTTTTGCCTCTTGTTCCCACTCTTTTACTTAACATACCCTGAAAATTTGGTGTTTCTAGCACCTATGGGGGCTTTGCTATTAACCTCTACAGTCGGCGGCATACTGCATAAGTAATGCGAATTTTCAGCATTTTACATTACCGCTGATTTTAACATTGATTTTCTCAAAAAGTACAAAGTCTTTTTGAAAGTTTTTTTTCTTCTTGTCCCCACTCTTCTACTTTCCATACCCTGAAAATTTAATGTTTCTAGGACCTATGGGGGCTTTGCTATTAACCTCTAAAATTGGCAGCATACCGCAGATTTTCTGTATTTTATATTGCCCCCGTAGGTGCTAGACATACCAAATTTTCAGGGTTTGTTAAGCAGATGAGTGGAAACAAGAGGAAAAAAATCTTTCAAAAATACCTTTATGGGAAAATCAATGTTAAAGTCGGTAGAAATTTCCTTGAAAACGTCTGCGATTTCCGTGAAATCCGCCTACCGCACTTGCATTACCGATTTTTGAAATTCCGATGTGGAAATGCAATTTCCGATCAGAAATCCGAACGAGCATCCCTAATTGTCGGGCACCTACCTAGCTAAACTATAACCTATACACATTTCAACTCATGATTAGACACAGATGAGGGGGAATTAGACAGGCTAAACTCCCTAAATACGTACAGGGTGCATTTCTCGACACCGCCGTCTCTGTGTACACATGATGCCCCTTCACATGTCTGACTGCTCCCTCATATGTTCCTTTCTAGAACCGGCCCTGCTGAAAAGTTACTTTAAACAGAAGATGAAAAATTATCTCCTAGGAGAAAACTTAGGAGAAAAAGTGAATTGCATATGGGCCCAGGTGTCCTTTAAATTGCAATAATATTTGTCCAGCACTGATACATGGCACAGTTTTAGAGAAAGTGGAATTTCATATTAATGTATTTTGCCACAATCCATTTCTAGTTACTTGTCCCAATTCTTTTGTGATCTTTTTAAAATTTTGATTGAAGACCCTATTAAACTGCTCACTCAACTGCACTCATGCACCCAAGTAACTCATTTTATTGAGAACAAAAAAAGGATCATTGAGATGATTACATTTTTTTTGTTCATTTCTCACATTTTTAAGCTCCTTTTTACTTATAATTTTTCACACAACACAGTGGGAATACTTAAAAAAATATATTTAATTTCGGTTTGAAAATCACTATTAAGAAGTATGCTTAGAGAATTTTCTAAGCTTGTATTAGCATGGCAACAGCAAAGCAATGTATGTCATGCATGTTCTACTGAGACAAAATCCAATACAGAGTTCATCTTCATGAACCTTGACATGAACAAAATATGTGACAGTAGGCTTGCAAATCCTACTAGTGCTAAGTTGGTGTACAAAGTCCCCACTTCGGGAATTCTGCACTTTTCATGTCTCACATTCTTTATAAACAACAAAAAGCAGTCACAAACTACAAAATCTCTCATACTAGAAAAGTGGGAAGCTTATTTCATTTTCATAATATTTTGCATGAAGATTAAAAAAAAAAAAAAAAAAAAAAAAAGCTGAGAATGTTTTTTTTTTTTTTTTTATTTGTTTAATTGATATAGTTGTAACATTATTGGGGATTTGGCTGAATATCCATAGCAACCTGTTTTGAAGTCAGATGTCTGTTTTATAGTTTTGTTTTTTACACATCTGAAGGGTTCTGTCTCCTCATGCATTTAGGGCCCTAAATGCATCATTGTCACACCTAATGAAGAATTTGTATTTATCCACAGTTTTCATGCTAAGAATTGTTGTTACTATAAGAGATGCATAATACACTACTAATTTAGAATCTATTTTAAGTGCCATTTACCCATTAGTTTCTTTGCACTATAGTTTGCCTACTGTGAAGAGGATAAAAACCACTGGAAACCTGTTGCTTTATTACAAGACAGTGTTCAAATAACCTATTCTTTGGACAGAAAGCAGGTGGCTTTCTGAGTTCTCATTTTATATTTGGTTTAGGTAAAGGAATCACTTGTTCAAGCATTGATAGTAAATAAGCAATTGTTTAACACAGGTCAGAGGTGGGTTATAGGTAGCATGTGTGGAGATGGTTTAAACGAGGTGGGACTTGATGGTTCTGACAAACCAGGACATAGCTCTGGAACAGAATACACAGTACATATTAAAGTAAAGAACCTTTCTAAATCATGGATAGTAGCTTCCTTAGATATCATAGTAGTAACAATAATAATATTGACAAGATAATGATGATAATAATATAAATACTTGACAAATAATGTGTACAAACAAGGGCAACAAAAATAATATGCAGGTGCACAGTAGTATATATTATAGTATGATTGGAGTACCTATACATACATGGATATTTGGGTAATATAGCAGAGCAATAGGAGAGAAAGAATAACTGGCATATTTTTCTGCAATGGCCTCAACTAGAACTATGAACACTTCCTGTTCTAGAAAATCTTTCTGAGGCATGAAATATGTCCTTATCTGCAATGTCTGTACCACAAGACATACATGTTAGAATGAGACACTTAGAGGAAGAAGATATTACATTGGGAAAATCAAATCTCTTGACATCAGTCATAAGTTATATATATTCTTGTAGATTGTGTTTGTCATCAGTTTGCTGTTTGTGGTACTAATTAGGTAATAATGGATTGTACAAAACCAAAGCAATACATTTCCACTAACCTATCCTTGAGAGGCATAGCGCAGCAATGGAATTTTGCTCATTAAAGATAGCATCTGTAATCAATATTCCTCTCTCAGAACTTTTTAGTTGGCAAGGACTGGTTGTTTTGCTTGCTACTAAATGCCAGCAAATACATTTCACTTTTGAATAAAGTTTTGTATTTTTACAATTAACACATTTGTATTCAATCAGGATATACCCTTCCTATATTCTATCTCAAAGTTTTTCTTCTACATTTAACTTTTGGTGCACTCCCTCTATCTCAATACCACCGATCTTAGAGTTTTGTCTTATAATATTTGCCATAGGCTCTATCGCTAGGATGAATTGTACGGGCAAAAGTAGGCAACCCTGAGGAGTGCTTTTAAATATATTAAAGATTGGGAGGAAAATCCAGCATAATGAATCTGAGCTGAGGGAAAAGAATATAAAGTCTGTACCCACATCTGGAGGTAGTCCCCAAAATATATATACAGTACTGCCCATAATTATTCATACCCCTGGCAAATTTTGACTTAAAGTTACTTTTATTCAACCAGCAAGTATTTTTTTGATGGGAAATGACATAGTTGTCTCCCAAAAGATAAGACAATGTACAAGAAGCATTATTGTGGAAAAAAAACAAAAACAAAAAACATTTCTTAGCTTTTATTTACATTTGAGCAAAAAGTGTCCAGTCCAAAATTATGCATACCCTTCCCAATAGTCAATAGAAAAGCCTTTATTGGCAATTACAGCAATCAAATGCTTCCTACAATTGCAGACCAGATTTTTGTATGTCTCCAGAGGTATTTTTCCCAATTCAGCTTTAGCAATGAGCTCCAAATCTTTCAGGTTGGATGGTCTTCTTGCCATCACCCTGATCTTTTAGCTCCCTCCACAGATGCTCAATTGGATTCAAGTCAGGTCTCTGGCTGGACCACTCCAAAATGTTAATGTTGTTGTCTGCTAACCATTTCTTCACTGCTTTTGCTGTGTTTTTAAGTCATTGTCATGCTGACATGTCCACTGGTGCACAAGGCCAAGTTTCTCAGCAGACTGCCTGATGTCATTGAGAATCCTCATGTATTGCTCTTTTTTCATGGTGCCTTTTACTGTGATTAGGTTCCCTGGTTCATTGGCTGAAAAACACCCCCAAAGCATTAGGTTCCCACCACCATGTTTGACAGTGGGGATAGTGTTCTTTGGGTTGAAGGCTTCTCCTTTTTTACGCCAAATGAAGGAAACATAATTGTGACCAAATCATTCAATTTTTGTTTTATCTGAGGATAACACAGAAGACCAGAAGTCTTCTTCTATATCCAGATGATCGTTTGCAAAGGCCAAGCAACATTTTGTGTGCCTTATCTGGAGAAGTGTCATCGTCCTTGTCTGCATCAGTAGAACCCAGCAGTGTGCAGTGTCTGTTAGATTGTTTGCCTTGAGACATTGCCACCAGCAAAACCTAAATTCACCAGGAAGGCATTGGTGGTGATTCTTGGATTATTTTTCACCTCTCTCACTATCCTCCTCGCCAGCACAGGTGTCGCTTTTGGCTTCCGACCACGTCCTCAAAGACTTTCCACAGTGCGGAACATCTTGTACTTTTAATAATACTTTGCACTGTTGCCACTGGAACTTGAAAACATTTATAAATGGCATTGTATCACTTTTCTGACTGCTCACAAGCAGCCAAATGCTCCTTTGTCTTAGCCATGACTGTGCATAAACCAACTGCAGAGAGCTGCTGTTTTTCACCTGTTGAGTTGATTAAAACAGCTGTTCCCAATTAATCAGGGTAATTAGGATGCTTTAGAGCAGCTTGGACTATTTGCAATGGTATAGAACTTTGGATTTTCCCACAGACTGTGACAGTTTGTGAAGGGTATGAATAATGTTGGACTGGACACTTTTTGCTCAAATGTAAATAAAAACTGAGATTTTTCTTCCCACAATAATGCTTCTTGTACATTGTCATATTATTTTTTAAGAGACACCTATGTCATTTCCTGAAAAAAATACTTGCTGGTTTAATATAAGTAACTTGAAGTCAAAATTTGCCAGGTGTGTGCATAATTATGAGTACCACTGTATATATTTAAACAAAGTCCTGGGATCTTTCTGTAGCATAATTCAGTCTCTTGAATAGCTCTAAAGACTGCATTTGAGTCCTTTCTTCCCGGGACAAAACCTACTTGGTCTTTATTACAGTATATTCCTGCGTATAAGACTACTTTTTAACCCTTGAAAATCATCTGAAAAGTCAGGGGTCGTCTTATACGCCGGGAGTCATTGATGCCGGGTGATAAGCCCTATCCTGTTACCGACTCTGAGATCACCTTAGAATAGGTACAAATAATTGATCCTTGTAGCCAAGATTTTCCCTAGAAACTTTAATGAAAATCAAATGTTTAGTAGTGAGATAGATCTGAAGTTTTGGGGACCTAGTGGTTCATCCTCAACATAGTAATCTCTGCTTGAATGGAAGACTTGTTTGGGAGTGTATGGAATCTAAATGTATAGTAGACAGGAACCAACAGGGGTATTCATTCATTAGTACATTTTTTATAAATAATCCCAGAAAATCCATCTGTTTCAGGAGTCTTAGATGTTTTTAAAGATTTGATGGCCATTAAAACCTCTTCTGAAGATATTTATATTATTAGGTATTGGAGGAATCATAATTTATCTAGAAAAGCATAAATCATTGAAACCTGTAACACTGTGTGACAAATAAACGTGCTAACCGTAGCTGGGTCTGATTACTGGTGATCTGCAGTATCACCAATAATGCAGATACTATATCTGATTATATGGTGATCTGCAGAATCACCAATAATACAAATATAGCAACACAGAGAATATCGACCTTATGTAACGATTGGTGTCAGCAAGAGGCACAAATATCTGATTAAGTGGTGATATACAGAATCACCACTAATGCAGATATGTTAGAGTGAAATAGTAAGTATCTTCCTGATGGTAAATCAGCGGAAGGCTCACTAACACGGTAAGTGCCTGAAATGATCTACTCAGACCAGTGTCACACCCCGAACCTTGATTATTGGGGATCCGCAGTATCGCCAATAATACAAGGATAGACCCGATTATATAGCAATCTGCGGAATTGCTAATAATGCGGGTAGATGTAAAGCAGTGGACACACGAACAACATGAAAATATACAAAGCAGTAAATATTCACAAAGTTGTGGAAATATCCACCACACGGCAATTCCTCAGAGGTGTGGTTACCTCTGAATGGGAACCCCGTGTGTGAGATCCCCCAAAGTGGCAGTGGAGGAATCTCGGCCTCTGGCAGTAACGGTCTGCTAGGGCCGGCGTCTCAGGGAGGCAAGCCTCAGATAATAACCCAACAGTAGGAGACGTTCCACTGAAGGGAGCAAGGTCAGACAGAAAGAGGTTCGGCAACAGTACAGGCGGCAACAGTACAGAGACGTGAGACGAGAGAATAGTCAGGAACCAAGCCAATAGTCGTTAACGGTACGGGCTGGCAGAGTACAGAATCAGGAAGCAGAAGAGAAGTCAAGACAGGCACAGAATCATACACAGAGAATCAATAACAATAATAATAATCTCCTAGTCTAGGTGTGAAGTCCTTGGTTTCAACACCTGGGATCTAGTCTAAGGTCTGAGTGCTGACACAGGGTATCGCAAACACAGACAAAGTGTGACTGAAAAGCACTTCCTTATATACTGCCTGGGAGAGAAGTCTCCACCCCAGGCAGCAACCAATCAGAGCAGGCTAAAATGTCAGCTGACCTCCAGGTCAGCTGACACGCTTTCTAAGAGTATAAAGGCGTGTCTGGTGTGCGGCCGCACCCCCTAGAGGCAAGATGGCAGAACCCTGGTGAACAGCATGTTGGTGAGTTTGGAGCAGAGTGCTCGGACGGGTGTGCGCAGCGGATGCGGACGAATTTCCGCATCCCGCGTTGGAAGGTCCGCTTGCCGGACTGGATGCGACCATATTTCCGCAATCCATCCGGCGTTGCAGATTTTTCGTTACAGTACCCCTCCCTCTAGGCGTGGACTCCGGACACGTCCCACCTGGCCTGTCAGGATGGAGCTCATGGAACCGTCTCCTAAGTTTATCAGCATGTAAATCACCTGCTTTGACCCAGGATCTTTCCTCTAGACCGTACCCTCTCCAATGCACCAAATACTGCACTGAACCCTGAACTCGTCTGGAGTCCAAGATCTCCTCAACCTCCCATTCAGGCTCACCATCAACCATGACAGGGTGAGGAGGGGGGGAATCCACCTGAACAGCTGGTTTCAGGAGTGACACATGAAAGGCTTTCCCCACCTTTAGAGACTGCGGTAACCTGACTCTGTAAGTAACACGATTAACCCTTTCGGAAATTGGATATGGTCCAATATACCTGGGCCCCAGTTTCGCGGATGGCTGCCTCAGAGCTATATGACGAGTTGATATCCAAACTCTGTCTCCTGGTTTAAACTCCCACTCCGCAGACCGTCTCTTATCTGCCTGCCTCTTCTGTATGATGAAAGCCTTTTTTAAATTTTCTCCGACATTAGCCCAAATCCTCTTGAAAGATTCCTGCCACTCCTCCAGGACAGGGAATGGAGAGGTCGACACTGGCAAAGGAGAAAATTTGGGAGATTTCCCATTGACAATTTGAAAAGGCGCATAACCAGAGGACTCATTCCTGAGATTGTTATGTGCGAACTCAGCAAATGGTAGAAACTCCGCCCACTGGTGTTGGGCGTCCGCCACATAACATCTCAGGAACTGTTCCAAAGATTGATTGGTCCTCTCTGTCTGGCCGTTGGTCTGTGGATGGTAACCTGATGAAAAGGACAACGACATACCCATCCCCTTACAGAAGGCCCGCCAGAACCTAGAGACAAACTGGACCCCTCTGTCTGAGACAACATTCTCTGGAATGCCGTGTAATTTAAAGATATTTTGAATAAAAAGATCTGCTAATTTTTGAGCAGTAGGGAAACCACTCAAAGGCACAAAGTGGGCCATCTTACTGAATCTGTCTGTGACCACCCATATGACAGTCTTTCCATTGGAATCTGGAAGTTCTCCCACGAAGTCCATGGAAATATGTGTCCATGGCTCCTGAGGGGAGGGCAGAGACTGCAAAGTTCCAACTGGAGCCAGTCGGGAGGGTTTGCTCCTGGCACAGACGGTACAGGTCTTAACAAATTCCTTGCAATCTTGTTGTAGAGATGGCCACCAGACAGATCTACACAACAATTCTTGGGTTCGGGTAATGCCAGGGTGTCCAGCATTCTTGTGTCCATGAAACAACTGCAGCACTTTGGGACGTAAAGTACAAGGGACATAAAGAACCCCTCTTGGTTTCCCTTCTGGCACTTCTAATTGAAAAGGACTTAAGAGGCTAGGAAGGTCTTCAACTATCTCAGTGGCTGCCAGGATGATCTCTTTCGACAGAATACTTTCTGAGGAAGGAGATGGAGCAGTTTCAGGTTCAAAACAACGAGAAAGGGCGTCCGCTTTAACGTTCTTACTCCCTGGTGTGAATGTAATTATAAAATTAAAACGGCAGAAAAAGAGAGCCCATCTAGCCTGTCTGGGGGTGAGTCTTTTAGCTTTTTCAATGTACTGTAAATTTTTATGATCCGTGTACACAGTAATTACATGCTCCGCCCCCTCTAACCAGTGGCGCCACTCCTCAAAAGCAAGCTTGATGGCTAATAATTCCCTGTTTCCAACATCATAATTTCTCTGGGCAGGAGAGAATTTTCTGGAAAAAAAAAGCACAGGGATGAAGCTTGCCCTGAAGTCCTGAACGTTGAGACAATACTGCTCCTACTCCAACCTCCGAGGCATCCACCTCCACTATAAATGGGTAAGCAACATCTACATGACGTAATATGGGAGCAGAACAGAATGCCTCTTTCAGAGAGGAAAATGCCACAACTGCTTCTTCTGACCAATGAGTGGCATCAGCCCCTTTTTTTGTCAAATTAGTAAGCGGAGACACCACCGAAGAGAACCCCTTGATAAATTTTCTATAATAATTTGCGAATCCCAAGAATCTCTGTAGTGCTTTAAGCCCAGATGGTTGTGGCCAATCCCTTACAGCAGAGACCTTTTTGGGATCCATGGACAACCCTGATGTAGAGATAATGTAACCAAGAAAGGCAATCTCCTTTACCTCAAAAACACATTTCTCTAATTTCGCAAACAATTGATTCTCCCTGAGTCTTTGTAACACATACTTCACATGTTGGCGGTGTTCCGTGATATTTTTAGAAAATATTAAGATATCATCTAAGTAGACGATTACAAAGCGACCCAGTACCTCCCTAAAAATCTCGTTGACGAACTCCTGAAAAACTGCAGGAGCGTTACACAACCCAAAGGGCATCACCAAGTATTCGTAATGCCCCTTGGGAGTGTTGAATGCCGTCTTCCATTCATCTTCCTCCCTGATACGGATCAAATTGTAGGCCCCCCTTAGATCCAACTTAGTGAAAACAGAAGCCCCGGGAACCTGTGTAAATAAATCGTCGATTAGCGGTAGTGGATACCGATTCTTAATCGTGATCTTATTTAGACCCCTGTAGTCAATACAGGGGCGCAAACCACCATCTTTTTTCTGAACGAAAAAGAATCCCGCTCCTGCAGGAGATCTTGAAGGGCGGATGAAACCCTTCTGCAAATTCTCCTGAATGTACTCGTCCATGGCCAATTTTTCCGGGGACGAGAGGTTGTATAGGTGGCCCCTGGGTGGCATGGTTCCTGGTTTCAAATCTATTGGGCAATCAAAAGGTCTATGGGGGGGTAATTGATCTGCTGCCCTAGGACAAAAGACATCAGCATATTCCTGATATTGTGGAGGTACTCCTTCCACTTGAATCTTAGTAGAACACAAAACTACATTCTGTAAACAATGTTGTGTACAATAAGGCGACCAAGTAGTCAACTGCCCATTCCCCCAATCAAACTGAGGAGAATGTAATTGTAACCAGGGCAACCCTAGTATCACCGTAGAGGTAGACATCTTTAAAACGAAAAACTGTATGACCTCCCTGTGCAGAGCTCCCACTTGCAGCGAGAGGGGAGGTGTCTGATACAGTGGGGACTTTCCTTGCAAAGGAGTGTCATCAATCGCTGTAACATATAAATGTCTTCCTACCGGAAGTACAGGGATATTTAAACTTAAAGCAAAGCTTAAATCTAAAAAGTTAGCTGTTGACCCGGAATCTACAAATGCTGTGGTAGGAAAGTTCTTCCCTTCCCAATTTAGGGAACAGGGCAATAAAATTTTTTCTT
Source organism: Hyperolius riggenbachi (assembly GCF_040937935.1). Lineage (NCBI taxonomy): Eukaryota > Metazoa > Chordata > Amphibia > Anura > Hyperoliidae > Hyperolius > Hyperolius riggenbachi. Next base: position 325,608,510 of record NC_090649.1, on the reverse strand, counting down.
GTTTTGGAGGTAAAACAATTCCGCTTAGGGTGGTACCCCCTACCACACCTAAGCCGAGGAGTTTCCCGACTTCCTACCACAGTTTTGTGCAATGTGGCCCTTTTCCCCGCAGTACATGCAAAGACCCTCTCTGCGTCTTCTTGACCTTTCCGCCTCCGTGAGGCGCCCGTGGCCTAACTGCATCGGCTCCTCAGTCTCAACTGCTGCCGAGCTACTGGCCCCAGAAGTCCTAGAGTACATGGGGTACCTGCCCTTCTTGTTGTACCTCAGACGCCTATCTATTTTAATAGACAGCGTAATAGCCTCATCTAGATCTTTGGGTTCCGGATGACTAACCATCACGTCAGTTACTGCTTCTGACAACCCATCTAGGTATCTATCCAAGAGTGCATATCGCTCCCATCTAGAGGACACAGCCCACTTCCTAAACTCTGACGCATACTCCTCAGCAGTACTGCGTCCTTGTCTAAGGTTTTTGAGCTTACGTTCGGCCGTGGCGGCACTATCTGGATCATCGTAGATGACCGCCATGGCCTTAAAAAACTCCTGGACAGAAGACAGAGCAGGATGCTCATCAGGTAAGCCATAAGCCCACGTCTGGGAATCTGCATGCAATAGAGTCTTGATAAGAGTGACCTTCTGAGCCTCGGTTCCCGAGGACACAGGTTTCATCTCAAAGTAAGACAGCACTCTGTGACGGAAATTCTGGAAATCTGACCTTGTGCCTGAAAATTTCTCAGGAATGTTCATTTTAGGCTCGCTAAGAGCCGGGGGAGGTAGAACGTTAAGTGGTGATTGCAACCTTTGGACAGTCTCATTTAACTGAGTAATCTGAGCCTGCTGTGCAGTTACAGTAATCTTCAGCTGTTCTAACTCTGCCCTTACAGTCTGAAGCTGGTTTATCACCCCCTCCATCTTACTTCTTTATGGTCTGTGTTTCTGTAACGATTGGTGTCAGCAAGAGGCACAAATATCTGATTAAATGGTGATATACAGAATCACCACTAATGCAGATATGTTAGAGTGAAATAGTAAGTATCTTCCTGATGGTAAATCAGCGGAAGGCTCACTAACACGGTAAGTGCCTGAAATGATCTACTCAGACCAGTGTCACACCCCGAACCTTGATTATTGGGGATCCGCAGTATCGCCAATAATACAAGGATAGACCCGATTATATAGCAATCTGCGGAATTGCTAATAATGCGGGTAGATGTAAAGCAGTGGACACACGAACAACATGAAAATATACAAAGCAGTAAATATTCACAAAGTTGTGGAAATATCCACCACACGGCAATTCCTCAGAGGTGTGGTTACCTCTGAATGGGAACCCCGTGTGTGAGATCCCCCAAAGTGGCAGTGGAGGAATCTCGGCCTCTGGCAGTAACGGTCTGCTAGGGCCGGCGTCTCAGGGAGGCAAGCCTCAGATAATAACCCAACAGTAGGAGACGTTCCACTGAAGGGAGCAAGGTCAGACAGAAAGAGGTTCGGCAACAGTACAGGCGGCAACAGTACAGAGACGTGAGACGAGAGAATAGTCAGGAACCAAGCCAATAGTCGTTAACGGTACGGGCTGGCAGAGTACAGAATCAGGAAGCAGAAGAGAAGTCAAGACAGGCACAGAATCATACACAGAGAATCAATAACAATAATAATAATCTCCTAGTCTAGGTGTGAAGTCCTTGGTTTCAACACCTGGGATCTAGTCTAAGGTCTGAGTGCTGACACAGGGTATCGCAAACACAGACAAAGTGTGACTGAAAAGCACTTCCTTATATACTGCCTGGGAGAGAAGTCTCCACCCCAGGCAGCAACCAATCAGAGCAGGCTAAAATGTCAGCTGACCTCCAGGTCAGCTGACACGCTTTCTAAGAGTATAAAGGCGTGTCTGGTGTGCGGCCGCACCCCCTAGAGGCAAGATGGCAGAACCCTGGTGAACAGCATGTTGGTGAGTTTGGAGCAGAGTGCTCGGACGGGTGTGCGCAGCGGATGCGGACGAATTTCCGCATCCCGCGTTGGAAGGTCCGCTTGCCGGACTGGATGCGACCATATTTCCGCAATCCATCCGGCGTTGCAGATTTTTCGTTACACCTTAGTCACACTTTATTGTAATCAGTGTAGTGATTGGTGCAAACGGTAAGTACTGACAGATTTGTCTAAACCTCACCAGAGGAGCTGGTGGGCACTGTCAGTACAGCGAACACCTCACCAGTGACAAGGGCTCACTGGTGAGCAGAGAGGTCAAACTAATCGAGTCAATAACAGACAGGCAGATACAGTACAAAATCAGAAGACAGAGAAGAAACGGTAAACAGGCAGAAGTCGGCAGCAATATCAGATGGGCTAAAGTACAGAATCACTGAGCAGAGAGAGGTAACGATAATCAGGCAGAGTCTGCAATAAGATCAGATGGGCAAAGGTACAGAATCACTGAGCAGAGAGAGGAGTCAGAAATTCAGGCAGAGAGTCATACACAGTAAATCAACAATGGTAAGGTACAATAGTAATAATAATTCCTAGTCTTGTGTGAAATCCCTGGTTTCCTCCCAGATCAAAGCACACCGGATCTATCTAAGGTCTGAGGGCTAGCACAATGTATTCACAACAACAGACAGCGAGCTAGTGGCAGCTTGCTGTCTTTATGCTGGCAGGGGACTCCCAAGCACGCCCCCGCCAGCTCGGCCAATCAGGGGCGAGGAGCGCTTCCTGTGACGTCAGCCGACCTGCAGGTCAGCTGACGCGCTGCGAGATGCGTAAAGGTCTCACCGCTGGCCGCGCACGCGCATAGCTCTGACGCTATGCGCCGGCGACAAGCGGGGTTCCGAGATGAGCGACGGGGATGGCGGCGGTCGTGTCCCCGCCGCTCGTTACACACTGTAGGTTTGTCATATCATATCTGTAGAAACTCTTGGAAGCACTGTATTTTATCAACATCAGTGGTTGTAGAGCTAGGGATAGTCTGAACTCGTAAAATTATGGTTTATAAGTTCTGTTTTTACGTTTGTTTGCTAAGTGTGATTAGCCCAGTGATGACATTTATTACGCTGCCATCTGAGATATTTCTCTACATCTGCTGTTAAAAGATTATCTAATTGAGCTTGTAAAATGTCTCTATTCAGCTCTATACTCAGCTGAACAGTGGAACTGGATTTCCATTCTGTTTCTGCTTTAACAAGCTTTTCAGTTAAATGAAGGATTGCTTTTTTACTTTGTTTGTTTTTGTAGGATGACAAGCTTACTATTTTGCCTCTTATTGTGACTTTCATTGCCTTCCAAAACGTAATTGGGGAATCAACTGATCCTTCATACTCCTCTAGAAATTCAACTAAGTTTGACCAGATATTATCTAATGTGTTGAGATCAAACAAAGGGAATAATTAAACCACCTTAGCGATATGGACGAGCTCAGCTCGTCCATTACCGCCACGGTGGATTGCTTAGCCTCTGGTGGGACTTTTTTTTACATTTTTTTTTTAAAACATGCAGCTAGCACTTTGCTAGCTGCGTGTTTAGTTCGATCGCCGCCGTTACGCGCCGCGAAAGAGGGCCACCTCTACAGAAGTTTGCCAGGGGCCTCCTCTACACTCTGAGACACCTCCTTGGTCTTCACCTCCATCTGGGTTCCGCAAGCCTCCATTTTCTTGCTCTCCATGCCACCGCAGCGGTCCGAGCATCTTGTCACTTAGTGTTTTCAGCAGCCATGGGTTGTTTTGGGGGGCTGATCATAGTATAATGTATTGCAGTTATATGCACTTTTTTCACAGGTTGCACCTTTTATCATGGTTTATTGATGACCTCATGTTGTGTCTTTTACACTTGTTTTGCACTTTATTAAAACATGGCCTTCTGAACCCGGGTTCAATCCCTGTGGCAGTTTTTATATTGAACTACCCAGGTGATATTATCATTGTTATGCTATCAGCATTTTGATTTATTACACCATATATTATGACCAATGAATTGTGGTGTCTCCTTGGTTTTTAAAATGTTTTTAATGTATTTTCTATAGTGCTTTGTGAAGTTTATGAATACATTTGTGATATATTTTCTTGAAACATAATGGTGTGGTGCTATTTATAGTCATATTCCTTGGTAACAGCATATTATATAGTGACTCAGTACACACTTGTTTTCCTCAGTGTTGCACAAACTTTCTTGTTTAAGAAAAAGACTTGGATAACATGCTCACCAACGATGAATGGCAATCTATTTTCACATCTATTCCCAATGGGTAAATGAATACCTCACACATGAGCAAGCTTTTAAAATTATATCTGAGTGATACAGAACCCCAACAAAATGTACCCATCCCTTCCTGATTCTTATTAGAATTGTGAGGAGCCTCCTCCTACACAGCCCTTGATCGTGCAAAATGCTGACCAGCTTTTGGTGCTCATACATCATTGGTCTGAATAGATTTGGTCTTTAAAAATTCAGTTTCTTCCTGAAACTTGCAAACTTTGTGTTAATTACATTTCAGACTAATCACATATAAAAAAAATATTTTTTAATATTGATATAGTTAATATTGAAACTTATTGAATGTAAAACTAGTTTTCATTCCAGCTTTGTGGTAATCCTGTCAAGCCCTCAACTGTGGCTCAGTGGTGGTCACAAGTAAATTCAACTGTAGACCTGAAAGAGATCATTTTAAGTCAGTTTTATTCCATGGTTTTGAGCCCTTGTTCTCACTATCTGGTTGCTGTTACGAGATACAAGAGTAGTTGATCCACAGGATAAGGTGTCTTGTATTTTGTACCCCTGTGGTGGTGAGCCTGGTACTGATATCCTGTCTGTGGAAAGATATGTGTCACACCTTCTCTTTTGGCAAGGGAATGTTCCAGTCTGTTATATTTGAAGAGCTCCTGACAGTCAGTTGTTTTAGATCAGTTAGCTGTCGATATGCCAGGAGGAGATGCTCAGGAATTGTCACTCTCTGTCTTTCATCCTTTTGTAAAATGGGTTGATGTTCTTTTGCAAGCCTTCTTAAAAACCACCAGATAGGGGTTGTAGGTAACAACTAGTGGAACACTGTCCTCCTCCTTGTTCTGTTTCTATATTTCAGGAACTCAGCCCTATGGATAATGCTAGTTTTCTTGATTTGGACCTTGGCCATTAGAGGGCTGTACAAAGAGAGGAAGAGAGCTGCTGCTTTGTGTCACTTCTCCTGAATTGGTTTGATAATACTTATGAGAAAAATGTTAGACTTCCACTATTTCCTTTGTTACTGTTATTGCTCCAGGGCCGTAGATATTCATCTATGCAAATTAATGAGAAATGAATGGTCGGAGAAAATTGCTCTGGTCCTGAAGTGGTTAATAAATTATATTTTTATGCAAGACAGACTAATATCAGGCTTTTCCACTAATTACTAAACCTGACATAAGTGGCAATTTTAAAAGTAAGTTCATTGACAGACCTTCGTAATAGAACAAGCATTTGTTTCTAGGAAGTGAACGTGACCTGTTCTGATTTCCTTTCTCTTTTGTCTCTCGCGCGCACACACACCACCACACACACACACACACACACACACACACACACACACACACACACACACACACACACCAACACACACAAACACCAACAGACACACACACACCAACACACACAAACACCAACAGACACACACACACCAACACACACACCCACCAACAGACACACACACCAACACACACACACACCAACACACACACACCAACACACACACACACACACCAACACACACACACACCAACACACACACCAACACACACACACACACACACACACACCAACACACACACACACACACACAACAACACACACAACAACACACACACCAACACACACACACACCAACACACACACACACCAACACACACACACACACACACACACACACACACACACACACACACACACACACACACACACACACACACACACACACACACACACACACACCACCACACCACACCACACCACACCAATTTAAAAGTTCAGGTTCATCATAAATCACATGTATTTGCATGGTGGATATTTCTCCCTGCCGTATGCTTGATCACATATAGGTAAGTGTAGGAAACAAAAATGCTTGTCGGTACATGCCCTTAAAATTTATCATTTCAGCTTCATGTGGGGAGCATATTTTTATTTTACACAAGCTAAACAGAGCCCTGTAAACACGAAGATAAGTGTTTAGTGGGAGGCACAGCAGGGTGACTGCTGTACGTGTTTATTCCGGCATCCAGGGAAACACAAATACTAATATTAAGCATATTTTGCAGTTATTACTATAGCTTACGATGTAAGTGGTCATGCTCAGGCTGGGCTTCTTAATTTAAGGATAAATTGTCTACACGGAAACACGACTGGTGAAGGGTAAGCTGCTGGTCAGGAAATTTCCAATCATCAGGATTGTGCTAACTTGAAAAAGCTGCTGCAAATTTCATGTGACACAAATTGAGGGCAGAAAAACACAGAGCGCAGTATGTGCACAGCATCTAAATAGGTCACTTTATGAAATATCGTTTCTTGGTGCTAAAATTTAAGATGACTTTTCCACAAACAGCAGTATCCTCTAAAGCAAGTGGCTGGCTCTTTCTGCCAGTTTATGTTTTATCCTATAGAATCAAATATATATAAATATATCCTATAGAAAAGCAAAGATTGGTTCTTGTGAGTTGCTTTTCTGTTTCTCACTTCCTGCTTTGTTTAACTAGAGCTGCCGTTTTCTTACATATTCCTTTTTTTACAACAACAATTGTGTTCCAAGTCATTCAGCTATGGCAATAAAAGAGTAAAATGATTAACCTTATAGCACTGTAATTTCAATAAGTATATATGTATGTTAACATACAAGTCATTGTTGTGCTGCAACAAGAAAGCAAGTAGAGTATGAAGAAAATGTACATAATTTAAATAATTGCACATCTTTTCTTTACTACTAAAGTTTCATTTTGAATTGAACAAATATCTTTATTAAATGTCATTCTAATTTACTGGCCCATTTAACTGATATACTACAATCGCTGTCAAACTAAAGGCAATGGGCTGGAGAGAAAAAGGGGCTGTATTCATGGTTCCACCTTTGCTTGCTTATGTGTATTTTCTTCCTATATTTTTTGTATAAAATAGAATGCTGGGGATGGTCCTCATTTCCCTGTTCTGATGATGCCCTGACTCCACTTCCATTGTTCCTGCTTTGGACTGCATACCAATTTGTGTCATGTTAATTTGGGCGCAGCCATAGGCTGTAATATGAATTACAGCTATAGCGGCGCTCACTGTAAAATTTGGATGCCGGAAATAGATGGAGCCCAAATTATGATACAAACAGTGTAATTTGGGTGCAGGCAATACCTGCATCCCGAATCAAACGTCAGAATTAATAAATAGTTATTAGGGGAAAGGTTTAGAATAGGGCAGAATAGGAGTTTTGATACATCAGTGTGAGCCATCTTTTGGTTTGGTTTCTGTGCTGACATTTGTACTCTAGCCATGGACATCCTAGACCATTTTTTGGATACAAAGAATGCATTTCACAACATGGAAAAAAGATTATTAAGGTTATAAACTTTACATTGGGTATAAGTAACGAAAGACATAGGAGCAGACTGCTGCAACCCCCTGGCCTTACCAGTGATGCCCAGCAAAGCCCTCCACAAGTTAAAAAAGTATAAGTAACAAAAGAAAATGGGAATACCCCCCCCCCCCCCCCCAGTGCAGAAAACAAGACAGATATTTCTCACTCCGTTATAAATAAAATAAATGCATCTATCTATCTACGTACCTATATATACCCATGGTAGGGATTAGATTGTGAGCCCCTGTGAAGGACATGAGGGCTCAATTAAAGGTACTGAAGGTGGGGGCGAGTCTGATGGCTGGTGGGAGCAAGTTCCAAAGAGTGGGGGCAGCCCTAGTGAAGTCCTTCAAATTGTGCATGAGAGTGAAATATGTGTGGTGCGAACAGGTGCAGGTTGTTGGAGGATTGGAGGGGGCGGGCTTGTGGACAAGATCGGAGCCACCATAGCGTAAAATTGTAAAAAAAAATTAATGTTAAATGAAATGCACACTCACAAGCATGTCTGTGGTAGAAGGCATAGCGTTTGTATGGGCTCTACCCCATTTGTTGGCCACTGGGTTGGCTTTGTTGCGCTGTATAGTTCCCCTCCCTCTCTGTGTCAACGTCTGCCCCATGGCAGCTGTGCCCTGGGCACGTGCGCTTGAATAGTTTCGTCGCCTGATGCTTCTGATGAGTCGCATGAGGCGAAGAAACTAGTCAAGCTACGATTAGTCAAGCTCATGTCTTTTTGAGGTGTAATGATCCTGTAATAAGGTAGAAGCAGCAGACAGAATTTCCTTTGCAAGGCAGAGGGCGGCCAGATGATCCCCGCTGAGGACCCATCTAACAAAGGGTCACATTGTAACGGTGAGTGCCCACTGCTTGGGGTGTGGAGGTGGTATCTCACTGAAGTGAAATCTTGCTTGACTCCTGCTGAAGGCTTGCGCTGGTTTGGGTGTCCTGATCAGTGGCAGTGCTTGGGGCCCTCGCCTGTCATGTGCACGAGTGTTTGCATAATTTAAACTTCGTTTTCGGCTCCATATGCAGTTCATTTAGGAGGGGGGCAGATAAGAGGGAGTTTCCTGCACGCTGGTGCCCCCTGCTGGTTATATAGCCCTTGTCTCTATGCAACTGAACCCTCTCCAATGATTGGCTAAATTGCTCAGCCTCTGCTCAGTTAAGTACTGCAGACTAGGTGTAATGTATTTGTACTTCTTATAGGCTGACTGGCAGTCTGCAGACTATATAAGTGGCAGAGAGCTGTCTGGGAGTGAGCAATCCTTTTGTATTTGGTAAGTTGAAGGAGTGGTGGGGGTGAGTTCCTGGTGGTGGCAGCTCCGGGGCTCACCTGCACTCCGCTATCGTGTTACATGCTGGTTTGGGGGTCCCGACCGGTGGCAGTGCTCGGGGCCCCTGCCTGTCATATACATGAGTGTTTGCATTATTTTTTAGTGACCAGTGGTGGCAGTCTGGTAGATGCACTTCACTGTGCAAGATTCTTGCCACCTTTCAGCAAGCCACAAACATTATGAGTCAGGAACAATCCAGATAGAACAATGTCATTTTACTTGTCAATGTACTTCAACATACTGTGTGCGGACTGATGGAAAGTGCAGAACAGAGAGGGGTATTCCATTACCTACTTCTCATGGTTAAGCAAAACAAAGAATGGACAGTAGTTATCACTTGGAGGTAGAACAGGGAAAAGGATGTATAATTTTTTATGTGGAAGCTGTAAAAGTCAGAGATTTAACAAAGGCCATGTTGACCCCAAGTGTCTGCTGCCTGAGGAGAAGGAGTATGAATAGGAGACTTTTTTATGAGGACTATTAAGGAGGATGAGCCCAGGGGCCACCTATTTCACATGACTGTGCACATGTTGCAAAGCTGTATCACCGTATTTGCAATATCACAAAGCAGGATGACTATTGGCTTTCCACCCTTCTAGATTCCAAGTTTATAAGGAACAGAGCTCAAGGAAAAGCTCACTGACCTAAGCAGAGTACTCTGTGAATGGCTGTATTTTCTACCACCAGGATACACAAAGGGATGTCAGGCAGTCCTAGCTTCTTCCTCCTCCTCTAACAGCTCTAGCTCCAGGTCATGCACATCTCCTAGTCTTGGCAAGGTGAGTGGGTTCTTACTGATTCCTGGATAAATCTTCTTTGTCTTTCTCAACCATCTGAATGGCAAGGCCATAGCAACCGAGAAAAACTAAAAAGAAGGGCACATGATAATCTAGGTTTGTTTGGTGGTTATAGTGTTGGTGTTAATGATGATGAGACATGTATGGGGATACAGCTTTTGGTAAGGCTTGACATCTGCTCACAATAGACACATTCAAGCATTTGAAGTTCTCTTTCCTGGCATCCAGGCCCATATGCAATTCAGTTTTTCTCCTGAATTTTCTCCTGGGAGATTATTTTTCATCTTCCATTTAAAATAATTTAATAAAAATAATTTCATTTTACAATTGAAAAAGAACCCCCCCCCCCCCCCGCTGTCTGCGTCATCTTTCAGCCGCCGGGATCCCCATGTCCCCGCTCTGATTTCAGGGACCCGGCTGCCAGGCTTCTCCACCTCCATCTGGATAATTAGCATCCTCTTTGGCTGCCGGGAACTCCCTGTCCCCACTCTCCCCAATGACAGCGGAGGAGCGGCATGACGTCATCAGGGGCCGGGAGCAGAACAAAATTTTAAAGTGTGTGTGTGTGTGTATACACATATATCGTATAAGGCGCTATACGTGCTACCTGAGAGCTACTGTTTTGTCCCCTGTTTTATTGCCTGATGAAGCGGGCTTGGTCCTGCAAAACGCGTTGCATCTATTGGGGTACTAATAAAGTGTTTATTTATGTCAGACAAGTAGTCTAGTCTGCTTTTGGAGGTAAGTCCACCACTGCCTCCCCAGCATATTTTAAAACTTTTAATTATTGTTTTTATTCTGCTGGCGCCTCTGTTCATCAAAGTCACCACTTTTGGTTGGTCTTTCATGTGGAATTCTAATAAAATTGATTCATGTTTGTGGCAGTAATATGTCAAAATGTGAAAAACTTCAAGGGGGCCGAATACTTTTGCAACCCACTGTATGTGTGTATATATATATATATATATATATATATATGTGTATATATATATATATATATATATATATATATATATATGTATATGTATATACAGTGGAGGAAATAATTATTTGACCCCTCACTGATTTTGTAAGTTTGTCCAATAACAAAGAAATGAAAAGTCTCAGAACAGTATCATTTCAATGGTAGGTTTATTTTAACAGTGGCAGATAGCACATCAAAAGGAAAATCGAAAAAATAACCTTAAATAAAAGATAGCAACTGATTTGCATTTCATTGAGTGAAATAAGTTTTTGAACCCCTACCAACCATTAAGAGTTCTGGCTCCCACAGAGTGGTTAGACACTTCTACTCAATTAGTCACCCTCATTAAGGACACCTGTCTTAACTAGTCACCTGTATAAAAGACACCTGTCCACAGAAACAATCAATCAAGCAGACTCCAAACTCTCCAACATGGGAAAGACCAAAGAGCTGTCCAAGGATGTCAGAGACAAAATTGTAGACCTGCACAAGGCTGGAATGGGCTACAAAACCATTAGCAAGAAGCTGGGAGAGAAGGTGACAACTGTTGGTGCGATTGTTCAAAAATGGAAGGAGCACAAAATGACCATCAATCGACCTCGTTTTGGGGCTCCACGCAAGATCTCACCTCGTGGGGTGTCAATGGTTTTGAGAAAGGTGAAAAAGCAACCTAGAACTACACGGGAGGAGTTAGTGAATGACCTCAAATTAGCAGGGACCACAGTCAACAAGAAAACCATTGGAAACACATTACACTGCAATGGATTAAAATCCTGCAGGGCTCGCAAGGTCCTCCTGCTCAAGAATGCACATGTGCAGGCACGTCTGAAGTTTGCCAATGAACACCTGAATGATTCTGTGAGTGACTGGGAGAAGGTGCTGTGGTCTGATGAGACCAAAATAGAGCTCTTTGGCATTAACTCAACTCGCTGTGTTTGGAGGAAGAAAAATGCTGCCTATGACCCCCAAAACACCGTCCCCACCGTCAAGCATGGGGGTGGAAACATTTTGCTTTGGGGGTGTTTTTCTGCTAAGGGCACAGGACAACTTAATTGCATTAACGGGAAAATGGACGGAGCCATGTATCGTGAAATCCTGAACGACAACCTCCTACCCTCTGCCAGGAAACTGAAAATGGGTCGTGGATGGGTGTTCCAGCACGAGAATGACCCAAAACATACAGCAAAGGCATCAAAGGAGTGGCTCAAGAAGAAGCACATTAAGGTCATGGAGTGGCCTAGTCAGTCTCCGGACCTTAATCCAATAGAAAACCTATGGAGGGAGCTCAAGCTCAGAGTTGCACAGAGACAGCCTCAAAACCTTAGGGATTTAGAGATGATCTGCAAAGAGGAGTGGACCAACATTCCTCCTAAAATGTGTGCAAACTTGGTCATCAATTACAAGAAACGTTTGACCTCTGTGCTTGCAAACAAGGGTTTTTCCACTAAGTATTAAGTCTTTTATTGTTAGAGGGTTCAAAAACTTATTTCACTCAATGAAATGCAAATCAGTTGCTATCCTTTATTTAAGGTTATTTTTTCGATTTTCCTTTTGATGTGCTATCTGCCACTGTTAAAATAAACCTACCATTGAAATGATACTGTTCTGAGACTTTTCATTTCTTTGTCATTGGAAAAAAACTTACAAAATCAGTGAGGGGTCAAATAATTATTTCCTCCACTGTATGTATGTATATATATATATATATATATATATATATATATATATATATATATATATATATATATATATATATATATATATATGTGTGTGTGTGTATATATATATATATATATATATATATATATATATATTCTGCTGCCTGCACCGACTTCTGCCTTTATTTTGACTACTCTCTGCTTGCTTCTTGCACTGACGTCTGCCTGGATTTTGACTACTCTCTGTCTGCCGCTTGCACCAACCTCTGCCTGGATTTTGACTACTCTCTGCCTGCCGCCTGCACCAACGTTTGCCTGGATTTTGACTGCTCTCTGTCTGCCGCTTGCACCAACCTCTGCCTGGATTTTGACTACTCTCTGCCTGCCGCTTGCACCAACCTCTGCCTGGATTTTGACTACTCTCTGCCTGCCGCCTGCACCATCGTCTGCCTGGATTTTGACTACTCTCTGCCTGCTGCCCGCACCGACCTCTGCCTGGATTTTGACTACTCTCTGCCTGCCTTATTTGTACAGTTTCACAATTTTTTAAGTTTATTCATAAATTTAATTCAACAAATTTGTGTTCTAGTCTTTTATTTATATGCAGAATGTCTACCAGGCTTTTATTCTGGCATATTTTGGTGAGTTATGACTTAAGAATTGGAGGTCTAAAATTATTTAAAAAAAAGTGTTCTGCTCTTGATTGGTGGATAATGTCGATTGCTTCACTTGAAAAAAAAAATGTAGAGATTGATTACTAAAAACTGCATGCCACCCCCCACTTATGTCACAGACTGATGTCTAGCTAGCCATGCTGATAGTTTTAGCTGACATTTAATGACACCACACGCATGACACCTGCAATATCTTGGGTCTAATTGCTCCACTAGTTCGTGTGGATTTAAATGACTGAAAGTGTGAAACAAATTATGATTTTTTAGTTAGCAGCACTATTAATATTAATATTTGGTGATAATGCTAACAATCAGCCAATTGATGCTTCTCGGGCCAAATATTACTGTTTGTTGGTGTCAGAATTTTGTATAAGATTCATGATTAGTAGTAAAAATGTTTCTGTACCGTGTTAGCCAAACAAATTATGTAGATAGAAAAAAATATACTGTATATTTATAGATCAGGGAAATCATCAACAAATCGTTGATGATCAAATACACAGAGCAACTTTAAAATCAAGAGAGGAACAATTGAAGTACACACCAAAGACTGAAAACAGTCCCAATAGCCCCTACAATCCAAGATTAAAGACACTGAGGAAGATATCAAAAGCCCTACAACCGATACTTCACAAACACAAATGCCTGAAAGAGGTTTTACTGGTTTACCAATGCTTGCTTTCAGACAACCTCCCATTTTGAGACAAATGATTATCAGAAGTGCATTATCTACACCAGAAACTCCAGGCACATTATGTGAAACCTGCCCTTCTATCTTGTGCACAAGCCAAATACAAATACCAAACTCACAGAAATATAATCAAATACCAGACCAATTTTCCTGTGAGTCATCCAATGTTGTATACATGATACGCTGCATGAAATGCCCCTCAAGAGGAATCTATATAGGAGAAACAGGACAAAAACTGCGTACAAGAATTAACCATCAACGCTTTAAAATTAAAGAGGGTAAAATGGACACACCAGGTGCCAACACTTCTGTGAACCAGGACACAGCATGCAAGATCTCAAAGTACTTATTCTTAAGGGTAACTTCAAAAATGAACAAGCAAGAAAGATTTTTGAGTACAAATTTATGAAAATGTTTAAAGGGAACCTAAACTGAGAAGGATATGGAATTTTCCTTTTAAAATAATACCAGTTGCCTGACTCTCCTGCTAATCCTGTGTCTCTAATACCTTTAACCACAGCCCCTCAACAAGCATGCAGATCAGGTGCTCTGACTGAAGTCAGACTGGATTAGCTGCATGCTTGTTTCAGGTGTGTGATTCAACCACAATTGCAGCCTAAGAGATCAGCAGCAGAACCAGGCAACTGGTATAGTTTAAAAGGAAAAATCCATCTCCCCCTCAGTTTAGGTTCCCTTTAAGACATTAACAGAAGGTTTAAAATGTGGAATGGGATTCATTACTCCTTATGTAACATGATTGACTTGACTTCATGACCTTCAGAAACCTGCTAGACTTCATGTTTGCTTGCATGAAATCACTGGCTCTAGCCTGCTGATCACCTGACACAGGGTCGGCTCGGGGGGGGGGTTGGGGGGGTGCGAGAGGAGAGGGGGCAGGGCCCCCTCAAATAAATGTTTTTCCCCCTCAATGGTCAGGCCCCGCACCTCGCCTGTTCATGGTCACTTAAAAGCCTCCTCTCTAATATTGCCACCGCTGCTACAATTGGCCATATACAATATGGCCCCTGCCACTGGGCTCCCCGCCTCCTATTGGCAGTCTCCCTCTCATATGGGAGCGCCTCCACACATGATGTCACATGCACAGTTGCGCAATGATGTCACATCACCCAGCGGCTACAGGCCTGACAGAAGCAGCCTGCCCCCACCTGGACTTAAAGGGACTCCGAGCTCTGAAAAAAAAGGAAAGTTGTACTCACCAGGGGCTTTTTCCAGCCCAGTGCTGGTCGGGAGGTCCCACGCCGGCGTCCTGGCTCCTCTCCTTCTCCCCGCTCCGGAATGGCTGGCAGGCCGCAGCCCGGGCGACACTCTCCCGAGTGTCGGGCTGCTTCTTCCGCATATGACGCGGATTACGTCACACGCCGGCCGTCTCACGTCATCACGGCGGCCGGCGTGAAAGTACTGCGCATCTACATTATATGTTTTTAGACATGATGCCCCCTTCACATTTCTGACTGCCCCCTCATATGTGCCTGTCTAGAACCGGCTCTGACCTGACATCTAACTGCTAAACAGAAAACAGCACAACTGCCATCTACGTGTTTACTATTTACCTGCATCAGTGTTTTACTTCAGCTAACATCTGGAAATATGCCTGAAAAAGGAAACTAGATACCAGAAATCTTGCATCATTTAACTTTATCAGTTAGTCATTAAAAGGTATTACTTTTACAAGTTTTTTTTCTACCTGTAGTGAAAACTAGTAATCACAAGTATAAGTTTGTAACACAAACTTCTATTTTTGTAAGTGTAAAAAAATTGTTCTGCTTCATGGACATTATCTGCATGGAGTTTATGTGCTCTCCTTGTGTTTGATGGGTTTCCCCAAGGTACTCCGGTTTCTTCTTAGTCTCACATCCCATAAACCTATATCTTGATTGTAATTTCCTCTGAGGGACAGTTATTGACATTGATATATACAGTACACTATGTAAAAGTACTACAGAAGATGCCAAAGCTATGTAAATATACAATAATGCACATACTAGCTTACACATACAGCATTATGTACTGTACTAAAGCAACGCACACTCTGTGAAACTATAATAATGTCAGCTTCACAAAACCGATTTGCAAGATTTTTGCAATCCAATCTGAAGTTTGACAAAAGTCTTGCGAACCTGCCAGCGGCAATTTTGCTCCATACTAATCAGTAGGACAGAAAGGAAACATGCATTGTTTAAAAGGAAATCATATATGCCAACTTCTACATCTTTATCACTTGAGGGTCACTTTACAAAAACAGGAACTAAGCTTTCAGCACACAATTTTGCTGGAGGAAATAATAATGAATTAGTGAACCAATAAGTAACAAATACATTGTTGTTACTTATTGGTTTTACATGTACTCAGTAGGTAACACTCTTCACCATTATTCAAAAACCTAAGACGTTCTGGATAACACATACAACTGTAAGCCACATTCAAAGCTATATCCAAAATAATTGCCTGCATACAGCTTACAGCCCAGGAGGGTAAAGAGGTCAGGGTTCACATCTTGCACCTTACTTGACAATTTTTCAGAAACAATTATATTTATTATTTCGGGAATGTTAACATGATGGAATAGAGAATACTTATTGAGGGCATATTCATTCCCAAACTTTACAGTCAAATCTTTCCACTCCATTTTAAGCTGTTTCTAGAAATACTGAACAGGTATTAAATTTTTATCTCACAAACTGTATATACATTTTAGTACATAATTTACTATGACCGTTTTTATATCTTGTTAGTAAAGCTGCAGCAGTAGGTATGTTACACTAATCACTCCTGCTATTCACTCCCACTTACAAGACTTCTCTCGATCATCTCCCCTCCTCTGGAACACTCTCCCTCAACAAATCCGTCACTCACGCACACTAACTCTTTTTAGACGCAATCTGAAAATTCACCTCTTCAGGCAATCATGCTCTCCTACCTGTTTATTTTGTATTGTTATACCCTGTATGCTAGTGTAGTACAGTGCCACAGAAGATGCTGATGCTTTATTAATCAATAATAATAATAATCTGTTGGGGGGGGGGGGGCAGTGGAAGGCAGAAATAGGTAGAGGGTAAAGAGAGTGAGCAGGTAAAGAGAGAGGACGAGAAACAAAAAAATATGCAGAACAGAATTAGTGATGGCTTGAACCCTTTGATTTTCGGTTCACGAACCTCAAACTCGAACTTCCAAAAAAGTTTGCGAACTTGCAAACTTTTCGAAACGCAATAGACTTCAATGGGCAGGCGAACTTGAAAAACTACAAACACTGTTTCTGGCCACAAAAGTGATGGAAAAGATGTTTCAAGGGGTCTAACACCTGGAGGGGGGCATGGCGGAGTGGGATACATGCCAAAAGTCCTGGGTAGAGATGGCCCGAACCTCCGATTTTCGGTTTGCGAACCGGGTTCGCAAACTTCCGCGAAAGTTTGGATCACGTGAACTTTCACAAACCGCAATAGACTTCAATGGGGAGGCGAACTTTGAAAACTAGAAAAATTTATGCTGGCCACAAAAATGATTGAAAAGAACGTTTCAAGGGGTCTAACACCTGGAGGGGGCATGGCGGAGTGGGATACACGCCAAAAGTCCTGGGGAAAAATCTGGATTTGACGCAAAGCAGCGTTTTAAGGGCTGAAATCACATTGAATGCTAAATTGCAGGCCTAAAGTGCTTTAAAACATCTTGCATGTGTATACATCAATCAGGGAGTGTAATTAGAGTGCTGCTTCACACTGACACACCAAACTCACTGTGTAACGCACGCAAACAGCTGTTTGTGTAGGGACGGCCGTGCTCGACTTGTGCGCACCACGGCCAGAGTGCAGGTGATGGTGGCTTTCAAGCCCATATGGTCGCTGGGCTGTGGTAGCTCAATGATAGAACAGTGACTGTCCAGCTGATCAAATTTGGTCTGTCCACAATGAAGCACTGACCTCAGGGCCGGGCCGAGGCATAGGCTGGAGAGGCTCCAGCCTCAGGGCACAGTGTAGGAGGGGGCGCACAATTCATTCAGCTGTCATTCCTAATTGTGTCTGAAGCAGAAAGAAATAAGAAAAGGGGATACATAGCAGTGACTGCAAGCCAGATAACTAGATATTAAGGTGTTCGGGAGGTTGTGGGCCCTGTGGCCCTCTTAGTCTAATAGAAATCCGTGTGTGACAGCTGGGGTAGGAGGGATGGAGGGGCGCACTTTGGTGTCTCAGCCTTGGGTGCTGGAGGACTTTGTCCCAGCTCTGCTTATTTTTGGTGTGCCAAGAAATACGTCGAAAAGAATTTTTGCATTTTCACTCATCACTGGCAGAGATGCTGTGTGTGGGGACTGACTCAGTCTTCGGGCGGGCAGTAGCCTCCAGGATCCATGCCTCATTCATTTTGATAAAGGTGAGGTACTGAACACTTTTGTGACTTAGGTGACTTCTCTTCTGGGTGACAATGCCTCCAGCTGTGCTGAAGGTCGTTTTTGACAGGACTCTTGAGGCAGGGCAAGACAGAAGTTGGATGGTAAATTGTGACAGCTCTGGCCACAGGTCAAGCCTGCGCACCCAGTAGTCCAAGGGATCATTGCTGCTCACAGTGTATACATCCACACTTAAGGCCAGGTAGTTGGCTACCTGCCGGTCCAGGCATTGGTAGCAGACTAAGGTAAGGCGTTGGACTAAAGAATGCCCGCATGTCTGACATCACTATGGGATCGCTGGAGCGTACTGTCCTTGCCTGCGTGGACATGGGAAAAGGATTACTGGCAGTGGTACCTTTATTGCGTTGTGCTGTGACATCACCCTTAAACGCATTGTAAAGCATAGTTGCCAGCTTGTTCTGCATGTGCTGCATCTTTTCTGCCTTCTGGTGAGTTGGTAACATGTCCGCAACTTTGTGCCTATACTGAGGGTCTAGTAGCGTGGCCACCCAGTACAGCTCATTCCCCTTGAGTTTTTTTTTATACGGGGGTCCCTCAACAGGCTGGACAGCATGAAAGACGCCATCTGCACAAAGTTGGATGCAGACGTACTATCCATCTCCTCTTGCTTTCCTCAGTGACATCAGGTAAGTCCTCCTCCTCCCCCCAGCCACGAACAATACCACGGGAACGTCGAGCAGCACAAGCCCCCTGCGACCCCTGCTATGGTTGTTCTTCTGCCGCCGCCTCCTCCTCCTCCAAAGAAACACCTTCCTCATCATCTGAGTCTGACTCCTCTTCCCCACACGACTCTTCCTCCTCCTCCCCCCTCTGTGCTGTCGCAGGTGTTGAGGAAACATCTGATTCTGTTGAAAATTGCCCCCACAACTGTTCCTGCGGTAACTGTTCCTGTTCACGCTTCTCCACAGCTTGATCCACCACTCTATGCACAGCACGCTCCAGGAAGTAAGCGTACGGGATCAAGTCGCTGATGGTGCCTTCACTGCGACTCACCAGGTTGGTCACCTCCTCAAACGGCCGCATGAGCCTGCATGCATTTCGCATGAGTGTCCAGTTGTTGGGCCAGAACATCCCCCATCTCCCCAGATTGTGTCCTTTTACTGTAATTGTACAGGTAATGGGTGACGGCTTTCTCCTGTTCTAGCTGGTGAGAGAACATGACCAGGGTCGAATTCCAGCGAGTCAGGCTATCACATATCAAGCATCTCACTGGCAAGTTGTTTCTCCGCTAATTGTCCGCAAAGCGTTCCATTGCTGTGTAAGACCGCCTGAAATGCCCACACAACTCCCTGGCCTGCTTCAGGACGTCCTCTAAGCCTAGGTACTTTGACACAAATCTTTGAATGACTAGATTGAGCACATGTGCCATGCAGGGTACATGTGTCAGTTTCCCAAATTCAATGCGGAAATGAGATTGCTGCCGTTGTCACACACCACGTTGCCAATCTCCACCTGGTGCGGGGTCAGCCACTGATCCACCTATTTGTTAAGAGCAGCCAGGAGAGCTAGTCCAGTGTGACTCTCCGCTTTGAGGCAAGACATGTCTAAGATGGTGTGACACCGTCGTACCTGGCTTGCAGCATAGGCCCTGGGGAGCTGGGGCTGTGTAGCTGGAGAGGAGATCGCAGCACCAGTAGAGTTGAACTGCCACTCAGCCAAGGAGGAGGAGGAGTATGACAGCGAAGAGGATGTAGCAGGAGGAGAGGAGGTGGCAGGAGGCCTGCCAGCAAGCCGTGGAGGTGTCACAAGTTGGTCCGCTGCACAGCCACGTACTCCCTGCTTGCCATCGGTCACCAGGTTGACCCAATGGGCTGTGTAAGTTATGTACCTGCCCTGACCATGCTTGGCAGACCAGGCATCCATGGTCAGGTGGACCCTTGACCCAACGCTGTGTGCCAGAGATGACACCACTTGACTCAACTTCACGTTACAGTTTGGGTATCACCTTTTTAGAGAAATAATTGCGGCCTGGTATCTCTCACTGTGGTGTCCCAATGGCCACAAATTTACGGAAGGCCTCAGAGTACACCCGCTTGTATGGTATCAGCTGGCAAGCTAACAGTTCCACCATGCCAGCTGTCAGACGCCAGGCAAGGGGGTGACTGGCAGAAATTGGCTTCTTCCGCTCAAAGATTTCCTTCACGGACACCTGGCTGCTGTGGGCAGAGGAGCAGGAACCGCTCAAGGGCAGAGGCGGAGTGAAGGAGGGTGGATGTGAAGGTGCAAGGGAGAAAGTGGCTGAAGATGCTGCACCTGAAGGAGGAAGGGAGAAGGATGGTGGCTTTTTTTGTGTGCTGCTTTTGCTCAGGTGCTCTTCCCATTGCAGTTTGTGCCTTTTCTCCATGTGTCTTTGTAAGGCACTTGTCCCTACATGAGTGTTGGCCTTTCCATGGCTCAATTTTTGGAGTCAGAGAGAACAGGTGGCATTGCTCCGATCTGAGGCAGACACATTAAAGAATTTCCAAACCGCTTAGCCCCCTGGGGTGATGGCACTACAGTGGCATCAGCAGCTGACGTTGAAGGGCATGCTGGCTGGCTGTACATAGGTGGCGATACATGGTGCCGGACACTGCCACCAGCTGTTTTTGATGATGATCTCCCCCTGCTTCTTTCAGGAACTCGTCTCCTCCTACTCCTCTCTGACTCCCCCTCTGAACTGTCCCCTTGGTCATCTTGTCTCTTAGGAACCCATGTGGGATCCGTATCATCATAATCATCATAATCATCCTGCCCAGCTTTGCTTGCCTTAGACACCTCCAAAAATGCACCTACAGCAGGTACTTCATCATCCTCCTCCTCACACGTTACGTCCATAATGTCGCCGCCTAACTCAGACATATAAGGTGGTGTAACTTGCTTAGTGCCTTCATCTGGTTGTAACAATAATTGCTGTGAATCAGTTAATTCCCCACCAATTAACTCCTGCGAAGTGTCAAATGCAGCGGATGTGGGGCTTGGAGTAGCGCTGTGGAAGATGAGGTGTTCTGTGTTAAATAGTCAACCACGTCCTGACAATCTTGGGAGTTGATGGGACGTGCCTTCTTCTGACCACTGTACTTTGTGTCAGGGCCAAACGAAATCACATCAACACGACCTCGCACAGACCTGCCGGGTGGCCTTTTGTCCGTTGTGTCTATATCGGGGGGGATGAAGTGAAAGGTAGGCACTGACTTGAATAATACAATGTGCAGTCACACAGGTGCAGCTAACAGGTATGCACGGAGTGGTATATCACACTGCATGCACTCAAATAGGTAGGTGGGTGCACTGAACACAACTGATAGGTATATGCAGTGATGGGTATTACAATGTTCACCTGTCACACACAGACAGGTAGCAGACACAGGCACAGTGACACTGCGTGCACTCACATAGGTAGGTGAGTGCTCTGTGAATAACAGGTAGGTAAATGCAGTAATGGGTATTACAATGTGCACCTGTCACGCACAGACCGGTAGCGGACAGGCACAGTGACACTGAGTGCGCTCAGCTCACGCAGGTAGGTGGGTGCACTGTGAACAACAGGTAGGTAGGTATATGCAGTACTGGGTATTACAATGTGCACCTGTCACACACACACAGGGCCGGTTTAAGCAACAATGGGGCCCAAGGGCAAAATAAACCTGCCCCCCCCCCAACATATACCCCAGAACAAAAATCGGCATTAGGGGATGTCACAGTAGCCCTTGTGGCTGACCGCACTTAGCCTTCTAAACGGTGCCAGCGCACAGATCGTGCGAACTCTGGTCGCAGTCAATGCGCAGGAACCGTTAAGAATTAGCCGCAGACAACTCAGAAGGGAGCCTGTGAGACACGGGTGATTACAACTCACACACTAGTTCATGGGATCTGCCACCACCTCTGTTTCCTGAGACAGAGGAACTCACTAACTGACTAGTCCTGCGAATAAAACGGTTAACACACGATATTCTGTCTAGCCAACAACAAACAAACAGTAGCGTATCTTCAGAGACCCGGGATCATTTCTGTGTGTGCTGATAAGCAGGGTAGCGAAACAGTGAATGACTTGGGAAAAGTCGTTTATTCACGCAATATAAATAATTAATATATACAGACAATTATGAAAATCAACAGTTATTAAAACAGTAATAGCCAGTATGAAAAATAAAAGAAGGGAGAAAAATACTTAGTTCCTGGAAAGATGTCCTTATTGTGGGAAGAATCATAAAGTCCTTGGTTTCAAAGTCCAGAGTTCAGAGTTCAGACCAGGTGGATGCCAGCATATCCTCAAGCTGGCATCTGATGAGTGCAAGATGGTTCAGTGTGGAGGACAAAAGCCCGCCTGCTGGCTCTGTGCTTTTGATGAAGCTGGTTTGGGGGTGTGGCAATGCCGGCCCCCTCTGAACTACCAGCAAATGACAGTTCATTCCCTCTCAGAGATTTTAGAGCTAAACTTATGAATTGCTGTAACTCCTGAACCATACACGTTACATTTAGGGGGGTAACAGCTTCATACTTGGAGGAAAATACAGATTAATATGATACCTGACATGGCTAGTGCATCAGATCAGGGTCCTGAGTAGATTCATACCTGGGTGGTAGGGGCCCCGGGCCCCTCTCGACTGGTATCAAGAGATCCAGCATGACCCTACGGATCCAATGATACCGCTCTCATAACCACCCTATTTATTGTATTCTGTAAATGGGCAAAAGATTATATTGCACATTCATTTCTTCCTGCTAAGGCCGGAGTCAGCCTGACTGGAGTCCAGCTGTGTCTGCTTCTTGTCTATGAAAGGCCCTGTTGGCTCCTTCAATTAACATCTGAATGTGAAATCTGCTTAGACAACTTTGAGTTTACACCTCTGGCTTGATCAGCAGTCACAGGGCCAGTCTTCCTGCCAGCTGCTTGTCACCTTATACCTGATGGATGGGTCATCAGCACAGCTTGAAGCCAGGGACTCTCCAGTGCAGATTAGGCTCAGGCTCATTAGCATATCAAAAGAGCCAACCAGCATTTGGAATGGTGCTCTCTTTGCTAAGAAAAGGACTTTAGCTGTCCCTACACACTCAACCCAGATTGTACCGTTTTGAAGCGCAATCGATGCAGGAATCGAGTGCGATCGTTCTTTTCTTCACGGGCGGTTCCAGGACGCGCCTGCAACCCCGCAATCGTCCGTGACAGCCCTCCCCCTTGTCCGTGGCTTAGCCACTCATCCGCAAGATGTGTGGCGGCGCCGCTAACCTGGCTGACGGGCCTCGAGTTGCCGGTACGGCGGGAAAACCTATTGGAGCCTGTGGCTCGGTTCCCCTGGACCGGTCGCGGTCTGCTACCCTCAGGGTTGACCCAACATGGACCGTTCTGGACAGGGCGTTTGCGCCACTGCAGTCGGACGTGGTGTCTGCCGGGACTGCGGACAACGGGCAGTGGGTTGGTTAGGTCAACAGCCAGCCCACGCAGGGTTCCCCTGCTGAGTGGCTGTGGACCTAAGGGAACCCCGCGGGAATCCCTGGACCTTCCCAGCTCCTGACAGACGGCACATGCCCTGCAGTAGTTGGCTACATCCCTGTTCATCCGGGGCCAATAAAACTGTTTCCGAATACCGGCGAGTGTCTTGCGGACACCCGAGTGCCCGGTCAGAGGATTACCATGTGCGGATTTCAGCACATGTCCCCTAAACGCACTCGGGACCACAAGCCACTTGGTATCCGCGTGGGATCTACCTGTAGGGGGCTGTACAGACTCACTGTACAGTCTCCCACCTTCCCAGTACACCTTGAAAGCGGCCCCGTCTGCGAGGGGCTCAGCGGCTTGCTGCCTGAGCACCTCCAGGCTTGGGTCACTTTGTAGTGCGGCTGAGAATATGGCGCTGTCAGTTTCAGCCAACTGGCTCATGTCACACGAGGCCAGCGGCTGAAAGGTCTCATCCCTGTGGTCAGAGGAGGGGGAGGAGGCCGGAACCCCCTCCACCTGTCCTGAGCTCGGGTTCTGAGCAGTGCAGCTGCGCGGTACTGCTAGCACCGGTACACTGTCAGAATGGCACAGACGGACATTACTCAAATCATCATTGCATGCAGTAATGACATTGACAGGTATAGACATTTTTTCATTACAGACAGGTTGTACAGTAAACTCAGGTACAGTTACAGCATCATCACAACAGACAGTCTGTACATCAAACTCAGGTGCCTTTGAAGCAGGCACTATTGAACCTGGTACCCTTGAACTGGGCACATTCAACCCACCTCCCCCTGGTGCTCCCCCAAGTGTATAAAGTACCTGGTGGTGGGTGGAGAGTCCGTCTCCTTCCGTGAGCGACAAGGCGGTCGTGGCAGGTTCATAGTAGGACACAAGCTTGCCCAAATCAGTCCCCAGCAACACAGGGACTGGGAGATCCTTCATAACCCCAACAACCCTTTCGTGGACCCCTCCCACTCCCCAATCCAGCTTCACTCTTGCGTGGGCTATGTGGAAAAGGGTGCCCTCTACTCCAGTAAGGGCAAGGGATCGGCTGGAGCTGATGCTCTCCTTTGGCACAAGATGTGAGTGAACTAACGTGATGTCAGCTCCGGTGTCTCGAAATCCGGTGACAACTTTGCTGTTCACTCTAACAAGTTGCTGCTGGTCGGTTCGGTCGCGGATTTCCTTTCCGCGTGCAAACAGGACAAAATCTGACGATCCAGGCTGTGGTTCGCTGGCGGGTTGCCTCTGCTGTGGGTGAGGTACAGGTGATGCAGATGATCCAGGTGCTGGTGGTGTCTGTCTCCGCTCCGGACAGTCGAATTTCATGTGTCCGGGCTGGCGGCAGTAGTGACAGGTGACCTCTCCAGGCGCTGCAGGCCTGGGTGCAGCAGCTGCGCTGGGTGGCCTCTGTGGCGGACGGCTCACAGGGGCAGGAGAGTCTGCCAGAGTATTGGGCTGACCTCCTCTCCAGCTGGATGGGACAGTTCTGCGGGTATCAGCCACCCGGGTAGTTGCAAAAGTCTCAGCAAGGTCTGCAGCGACAGTGGCTGAAGCCGGCCTGCGTTCTAACACAAACTGTCGTACATCAGCAGGGCAAATGTTCAGAAATTGTTCCAGGACTATCAAGTCCTCCAGGACGCCATAAGACCCTTTGGTGAGGCCGAGTGTCCACTGGCGGAGTGTGGTGAGCAAGCTGCTGACCACATCTCGGTACGAATCAGAAGACTTTTTCTGCCAGGCCCTGAACTTTTTGCGATAGGCTTCTGGCGTCAGCTGGTACTTAGTAATGATAGCGTCTTTTATAGCATCATAATCATTATCCTTTTCCGCAGGCAATTCTGCGAAAGCATCAAGCGCTTTGTAGCGCAGCAAAGGTGTCAGATGTCTGGCCCACTGGTCTTGGGACAGACGATACTGACGGCATGCTTTTTCAAAAGACCGCAAAAACAAGTCAATGTCAGTGTCTTTTTCAATATTAGCAAATTTAAATTTTGCACTTACGGGTGCTGCAGCTCCTTCGGCAGGGAGGCTGGGCGGTGAACTCCGGCTGGCCTGTTGAACCTTTGCCATGTTGAGCTCATGCTGTCGTCTCTCCCGCGCCTCTGCGGCATCCCTCTCCGCGTGGCGTTCAGCAGCAGCAGCTTTGCGTTCTGCAGATTGGCGCTCCCGTTCCTCTCGTGCTTCCATGTACTGCATGTACTTGTCCAGGTCAGTCTCCATCAGCTTTTGTAATGCCTGCTGCATTACCGGGTCAGCACCCATGGACAGTCCAGTACTGGCCAGTTCCGGGCGAGTAATGTCAGAAACTCTGGGATTGGGGTCCATACTGACAGTCTCTGGCGTAACTGTTGCAACAGGGCCCGCAGGATGCTCAACCTCTGTACGCCTAAGATCTTCAGCCTCTGGTTCCCCTTGATTGTCAGATGGGCTGGTATCCACCTCAGCGGACACTCCCGGCTCCCGCAGTTGCTGGGCATCCCATCTGGACAAGTCTGCTATCAGGTCCCGTTTTGTCTTGCGGAGGATGCCAATGCCCCTCTCTTCGCAAAGATTTTCCAGGTCTGCTAGGCACATGTTCTGGTAGTTCCCGGACATTTCCATGCCAAATAAAATAAAACTTTGGGGAAGGGGTACTGGCTACACAGTCTCTCTGTATGTATAAAAAATATATTGCCTTCCAGCTACACCAACGAATTAGTTCGTTTCTCGATAGCGCTAGCGCTATCGTCGATACATTCAGCACAACACAGGTCCCAACCGCTGCCTAACACTGTCACAGTAGCCCTTGTGGCTGACCGCACTTAGCCTTCTAAACGGTGCCAGCGCACAGATCGTGCGAACTCTGGTCGCAGTCAATGCGCAGGAACCGTTAAGAATTAGCCGCAGACAACTCAGAAGGGAGCCTGTGAGACACGGGTGATTACAACTCACACACTAGTTCATGGGATCTGCCACCACCTCTGTTTCCTGAGACAGAGGAACTCACTAACTGACTAGTCCTGCGAATAAAACGGTTAACACACGATATTCTGTCTAGCCAACAACAAACAAACAGTAGCGTATCTTCAGAGACCCGGGATCATTTCTGTGTGTGCTGATAAGCAGGGTAGCGAAACAGTGAATGACTTGGGAAAAGTCGTTTATTCACGCAATATAAATAATTAATATATACAGACAATTATGAAAATCAACAGTTATTAAAACAGTAATAGCCAGTATGAAAAATAAAAGAAGGGAGAAAAATACTTAGTTCCTGGAAAGATGTCCTTATTGTGGGAAGAATCATAAAGTCCTTGGTTTCAAAGTCCAGAGTTCAGAGTTCAGACCAGGTGGATGCCAGCATATCCTCAAGCTGGCATCTGATGAGTGCAAGATGGTTCAGTGTGGAGGACAAAAGCCCGCCTGCTGGCTCTGTGCTTTTGATGAAGCTGGTTTGGGGGTGTGGCAATGCCGGCCCCCTCTGAACTACCAGCAAATGACAGTTCATTCCCTCTCAGAGATTTTAGAGCTAAACTTATGAATTGCTGTAACTCCTGAACCATACACGTTACATTTAGGGGGGTAACAGCTTCATACTTGGAGGAAAATACAGATTAATATGATACCTGACATGGCTAGTGCATCAGATCAGGGTCCTGAGTAGATTCATACCTGGGTGGTAGGGGCCCCGGGCCCCTCTCGACTGGTATCAAGAGATCCAGCATGACCCTACGGATCCAATGATACCGCTCTCATAACCACCCTATTTATTGTATTCTGTAAATGGGCAAAAGATTATATTGTACATTCATTTCTTCCTGCTAAGGCCGGAGTCAGCCTGACTGGAGTCCAGCTGTGTCTGCTTCTTGTCTATGAAAGGCCCTGTTGGCTCCTTCAATTAACATCTGAATGTGAAATCTGCTTAGACAACTTTGAGTTTACACCTCTGGCTTGATCAGCAGTCACAGGGCCAGTCTTCCTGCCAGCTGCTTGTCACCTTATACCTGATGGATGGGCCATCAGCACAGCTTGAAGCCAGGGACTCTCCAGTGCAGATTAGGCTCAGGCTCATTAGCATATCAAAAGAGCCAACCAGCATTTGGAATGGTGCTCTCTTTGCTAAGAAAAGGACTTTAGCTGTCCCTACACACTCAACCCAGATTGTACCGTTTTGAAGCGCAATCGATGCAGGAATCGAGTGCGATCGTTCTTTTCTTCACGGGCGGTTCCAGGACGCGCCTGCGTCCCCGCAATCGTCCGTGACAGGGGTCCTTTTTTGCAGCTGGTATAGCCAGGGTGTGAAGTCCCAATCGGTCGGAGCTCCACATTCTGGCTATCCCAGCCTGCATGGGGGACAAGAGGTTAAAAAGTTTCAGGAGGGGGGACCCCACATAATTAAAAAAAAAAAATCCCACACTCTAAACATAAAAATAAATGGAAAAATAGAAAAAAATGCCAGGGATCTTCATACAGCCATATTGCGGCTGTATAGCGATCCCTGGCCAAAGCGCTGCAGCTGCATATAGACCCCCTGGAAAACCCGTCAGCAAATTTATTGCGCTTTCGTTTGATGCATGCAAAATTACACTACCGTTAGGTTTGCTACTAAAAGTGACATTTACCGCATTTAAAAGTATACGTTTTTCCTTCGAAACTTTAAAATCGATTTTCTCAAAAACTATAAGGTCTTTTTGAAAAATTGTTTTTTTCCTCTTATTTCTAATGATCTCCTTAACATATCCTGCAAATTTAAGGTTTCTAGCATTTAAGGTGGATTTGCTATCACCCATTAAAGTTGGCAGGTTTTTAAATGTGTATTTTTTTTCCTTTGAAACTTTAAAATCGATTTTCTCAAAAACTATAAGGCCGATTTGAAAAAAATTGTTTTTTCTCTTGTAGCTACTGGGGGCCCCTACAAGCTCTGGGGCCCTGGGGCAGCTGCCTCCTCTGCCTTTATGGTAGTGCTGGCCCTGCACACACAGGTAGTCACTGAATGTGCTGGGCCTGGCAGTGGCACACACACAGTATGAATTATCAAGGCTGTCTATGCAACACGTGTCAGTGGGACACACAGAAAAAAAATAGATCACAAGAACAAGATTAGCTCAAAAGAGCTTTTGTGGGGTGCTATTTTAGCAATATGAATCAGCAAGGAGCAAGCTAAGAAGCCTAAAAGAGCCTAACTAATCTTTCCCTATGAGAGTCTGCAGCAGCAGCAGCAGCAGCTGTCCCTTCTCTATTTACTGCAGGCACACGAGTGAGTAAAATGGCCGGTGATGCCTGCCTTTTATAAGGGGGGGGTGGGGGCCTCTGTGATGTAGAGGGTAAACGTTGACCCTAATGGTGCATTATGGGGGCAAACCGAACTTCCGGAAACGTTTGCGGTTCTCCGTGATCGCGAACCCCCGGAAGTTCGCCGGGAACCGTTCAGCGGCAAACCGTTCGGGCCATCTCTGGTACTGGGGAAAATTACGGATTTGACACACAGCAGGGTTATAATCCCTAAAAGGCAGAAATCACATTGCATTGCTAAATTGGAGGTCTAAAGTGCTTGAAAACATCTTGCATGTGTATACATGGATCAGCAGTTAGTGTAAGTAGTGTACCGCTTCACACTGATAGACCAAACTCACTGTGTAACGCACTGCAAACAGCTGTTTGTGCAGTGATGGCCCTGCTGGACTGGTGCGCACGATGGCGAGAGTGCAGGCAATGGAGTTTTTCAAGCCCATATGATCGGGCTGAGGTAGCTCAATGACAGAACAACTGTCCACAATGAAGCAACAACCTTATTATCTTGGGTCAGGTGTGCCCCCCAACACACTCATATAGCCGGTCATTGCTTTGTTGTGATACGCAAGCCCCTTCACCGCTGCAAGGTAATGATCATGAAAGGGAATTGACACATGTATATGCCTTTTGATTTATTGTTGCAGCCGCAGTGCAGCCAGAAAAATTAGGCAGGCATGTACACGCATCAGAAAAAAATGATTGTTTTTGTTAGCTAAAAATTCAGAAATCCACCTGGAGTCCTGGTCTGGACCCTGTTGGTGGTGGCGGAGAAGGCAGTCAAGTGGCCTGCAGGCAAAGATGCTGTGTGGGGACTGATTTATTCTTGGGGCAGGCAGCAACAGACGGCAGGTAGAGATGCTGTGTGGGGACTGACTTAGTCTTCGGGCAGGCAGTAGGCCTCCGGGATCCATGCCTCATTCATTTTGATAAAGGTGAGGTACTGAACACTTTTTTGACCTGACTGCTGGTGGTATAATACAAAGTGCAGTCACACAGAGGCAGTGAAAGGTATGCACTGAATGTGCTGGGCCTGGCACAGTACAGCAATTAGCAAGGGCCAGCTGCGACAGACAGGGCTGTATATCCTATTTTGGTTCCTGGACGTAGAAACTACGTCCAGGAACCATGCGCGCTACCGCGCGCGCATGCGCACTCCCGGCCGCGGATTCGGTAGCCACGGAATCAATGTATCGGGCTATGGTGCCCGATCATTGATTCCTCTCACCCATAGAAAAAGCGACAGCTTCTCTCGGAAGCTTCGCTTTTCTGGTTGTCACCTCCCCCATGCGTCGCTCTAAGCGTGTGTTACGCTTAGAGTGACGCTATGTAAACAAACTCATGGCCGCCATCTTGTGGCCAAAAAGTAATACTACAACTGAATGTAAAAAAAAAATAGAAATTAACACACATTTACATTATAAATCTATTGTTTACCTCCCACCCTCCCAAAACTACCCAAATAAAATGTTTACTATAAAAAAAACCCATTACAATAAAAAAAACAAAAAACATGTAAATATTTACCTAAGGGTTTAAACTTTTTAAATATCAATGTAAAGATGAAATATTTCTATATTTTTTTTATTTTAAACTTGTTAATAGTGATAGATGCAAAATGGAAAAAATGCACCTTTATTTCCAAATAAAATATTGTCGCCATACATTGTGGTAGGGACATAATTTTAATGGTGTAATAACCGGGACATATGGGCAAATACAATACGTGAGTTTTAATTATGGAGGCATGTATTATTTTAAAACTATAATGGCTGAAAACTGAGAAAAAATGAATTTTTCCATTTTTTTCGTATTCTTCCTGTTAAAATGCATTTACAGTAAAGTGGCTCTTAGCAAAATGTACCCCCCAAAGAAAGCCTAATTGGTGGCGGAAAAAACAAGATATAGATCAGTTCATTGTGATAAGTAGTGATAAAGTTATAGGCTAATGAATGGGAGGTGAACATTTCTAACGTGAAAACGACGGAACCTGAATGGGATATGCAGTGTCAGTGGCACACACACAAAATTTTTTATAAGCCTTTTATAAGGGGGAGGGGGGCTCCAGGAGGGAGTGCAGCTTGATTGGCTGCCATGTGTCTGCTGACTGTGATGTAGAGGGTCAAAGTGTAGCCCAATCAGGGCCGGGCCGAGGCATAGGCTGGAGAGGCTCCAGCCTCAGGGCGCAGTGTAGGAGGGGGCGCAGAATTCATTCAGCTGTCATTTCTAATTGTGTTTGAAGCAGAAAGAAATAAGAAAAGGGCTAAGGCCCGGTTCACACTTGCGGTTCTCTGCCAAATGGACCGGATGACCTGACCGGATCCGGACCGGATCCGGATCGGAACCGTACGGTTCTGATCCGGATCCGATCCGGATCCGGTCAGGTTGCATCAGGTGTTCATCAGGATGCGATCCGGATCCGTTTGGCAAAAGATAGTAGAAATAGAATAAAAATGTTGGGGTCTGGGAGGTCAGCAGAAGGTGGACCTGTGGAATCAGGCCCTCCGCTGTTTAGCACTCACCTCTACCTCCGACATACTGCCAACATCTCCAGCACGTTTAAAGTCACTGCTGCTCCACTCCAAAATGCTTGCCCATGTGTCCCCATCCAAAATCTCCGCTACAATACGCATAGGAAGTGGGGTAGAACATCCGGATTTTTAGCCAGTGTGTTGTGCGCTCTCCG
Organism: Hyperolius riggenbachi; assembly: GCF_040937935.1. Taxonomy (NCBI): domain Eukaryota; kingdom Metazoa; phylum Chordata; class Amphibia; order Anura; family Hyperoliidae; genus Hyperolius; species Hyperolius riggenbachi. Next base: position 325,577,026 of record NC_090649.1, on the reverse strand, counting down.
GTTCTCATTGGTTTGTATTGGCCGGATGGTGCAGTCCGGCTCTGGTCCGGATACGGCTGCCGGAGGAGCCGGACCAAAAAATAGTGCATGTTGGGTCTTATGCCGGAGTCCGGATCCGGTCCAGGATCCGGTCCGGACGAAACAGACGCATGTGAACGGACGTATAGGCTTTCATTGCTATGCCGTGCGTCCGTTCCGTCCGTTCTGCATGCGGTCCGGCTCCGGCACGGCGATTCCGGACGGCGACCGCTAATGTGAACCGGGCCTTACATGACAGTGACTGCAAGCCAGATAACTAGATATTAAGGTGTTGGGGAAGTTGTGGGCCCTGTGGCGCCTCTTAGTCTAATAGCAATCGGCTCGGGTGGCAGGGATGGAGGGGCGCACGTTGGTGTCTCAGCCTTGGGTGCTGGAGGACCTTGTCCCGCCTCTAAGCCCAATGATGTAGTATAGGGGGCGGGTCGAACTCGCTAAGTGTTCTCGGTTCACTGCGAACTCAAACCAGCTAAGTTTGCACGAACAAGTTCTCCGGCGAACCGTTCGGGCTATCTCTAAACACAATAAGCAAGGAAAAATGGTGAAAGGAAGAAGTATGAAAAATAAACTATGAAGTGCTGAATTGTAAAAAATGGCCTGATTACTAGGGGTGTATAAACCCCTGGTCCTCAAGAGGTTAATGGAATTTACGAATTGGGTTAGCTGAAAATTCGCTGTACCACCCAAAGTTTGAGGACATTTTTGAGGGACTGTCAGGCATTCTCGCTCATCCCAAGTTATGAGTAATAACATAACCATTTTTAGTCAGTGGCACTGCTATGTGGCAAATACTGTAGGTGTAAAGACATCACTCTTTTTTATAAAAAGTAATTTAACTGGACCTCTTTTAGTTGAAAGTACTAGTTGGGTATAAGTTAATCCAAGAATACAACAGATAAATACTTTGATAATATCAAGACCCTTTTCAAAGTGTACCTGAGGCAACATGTGACATGATGAGATAAACATGTATGTACAAAGCAAAACCTATTAATAACCAGGCTGTTTTTACTTGTATTTTGCTGCCTGAAAGAGTTAACTTTTAGGCATGGAAGCTTCTGTCTCGTCAGTACCTTGTTGTGATGGGAATATAGTAGACCTCGCTGATAAGCAGATTACAGCCATAAAAGTTTTCCTGGCAGAGTCCTTTAACTCTGGGACACTTAATAGACTGCCACTGAGCAGAGACAACAAAACGTTGAATCTACTTTGTACATGTTTAAATATAAAATAAAATCATGGGATAGCTAAAAAAACCACTATCTGTGGACCATGGACAGCTGGAACTTACGTGGAGAGCTGCATAGTGCCATATTGTGGAGCATGGCCCCCCAGCTACAAAGTGAGACACTGCCTAAGTCGGCTTTCACTGAGATGAGACCTTTCCAGAGGGCCACATTTCCCCTTATGATACAGAACCTGAGCACACTCTTTTTTTGTCTTTTACAGTGCACTTTATTTTTTTGGTATGTGGAGCAGCCTATGTCCAGAAGTTACCACCAGATTGCTTTTCTTTACTATATTCACTGTCTACTTTGTATAAAATTAGCATGCAATACATGCAATACATAAGCAGCAGTACAATTAATGGAAGCATTAGTAAACTCAGACTTTGGCTCTTGACAAAAAAATGGGCTAAAATAAAGTAGAAACCTAAGGAAGTTGTAGAAGCATCAGTAATGTACTAAATAGCAACAGGAATTTTACCCAGGCCTTGTTCCCCAAACATGAACTATAATGTCAGGCAGCTATTGCAGTAGCAGTTTAAGTATAGTAAGTGGCACCAGTGTGTACCTAGGCCTTGGCGTACACCAAACAGAGGCCAGTAAGTGAGACCAGCAGCAGCGTACCCCAGCCTTGTCCCCAAGCAAGACCTGCTTAAACAGATCTTCCAGCACAAGAAGCTTAATACATACATACATACAGATAGATAGACAGACCTATCTTTTGTCCGTGTGTGTAAATATAATTATTGCAACATAAATAGAATTATTAAATAAATATTTTGACAACATTGCTGGGAGAGATTTTTGCTGACCATATATTAACCCATGATAAAGTGTGTTCAAATTATGATTTTTATTTTTGCAGGTATTCAAATCTTCTAGGGACTGCACAACACAGAAGACAAATAGAAACAGTAAATGGCACAGTAGTGGAGATAGATTATTGCAAAACATATAATAGCACATGTTAAAAGGTGTACAAGAGAAATTGTTAAAAAACGAAACAAAACAAAAAAAGAAAAACCCTGCTTACATCAGTCCTCAAAGAGAGATTAATATAAAATGTATATTGGTACATAATTAGCAATGTTAGTTAGCTATGTCATAGGATGCTCTAATACACTACAACTAGTACAAAAATTGTGGATTTTAAATTCAAATGAATAATTTATTGCGCAATTTAGAGATAAAATTTGCACATGGACATTGCTTGTAAATAATTTTACAATCAACATACATAAGATATCTATATAAGCTATGCATTGTTTTCACAGCAATAATACAATATAGAACAACCAACTCTCTGGCACTGCCAGACTTAGCTAAATTACAAATCTTTGCCCCTTTACTTAATATTAAGTTCAATAATGACAGGTCTGATCGAATAAAAAGTAATTGATTTGAATACATTTAAATAATTCATGGGTAAACAGATACATGGCTGGGAAAATTAATTAAATGCATGCTTAAATTAATACATATTTTAAAAATATATACATGATTACATAAATAAATGATTAGTGGATACTTGTTTGAAAACAGTTGATGTATTGGTAAAATGCACTAGCTAAAGTGGTTCTTGATCAGTTTTGTGATGCTGCTTGAGGCCTGGAACCCACTACAAATCGCTAATTGCTAGCGCAATTTAAGTAACTTTTTGTAAGCGATTTCATGAGCCTTTCCGGCGATTTAGGTAGCGATTTTAAAAAGTGTAAGCTTTTTGGCAGAGATTGTGATAGCAATTTGTGATAAGCAATTTTAATTCTGATTGGTCATTTCAAATTATTATAATTTTTTTTTTACAGTTTGCAGTCATAGTTCGTAGCTAGTTCGTAACATAGTTCGGGCTAAGCCACGCAGTAGGATTTCTCAGGCCCTGCTTGGCCGATTTGCATAATTTTTTTTTTTGAAACACGCAGCTAGCACTTTGCTAGCTGCGTGTGCACCCCGATCGCCGCTGCTCCACGCTGATTGGCCGCCCCCCCTCCCCCCCAGACCCAGTGCGCTGCCTGGCCAATCAGTGCCAGGCAGCGCTGAGGGGTGGATCGGGAATCCCTTTGACATCACAAGCCCTAATGGAACGGGATTTCCGGACGGGCTTGATCGCCGGAGGCAATCGAAGAGGGTGGGGGGATGCCCCTGCACAGCAGCCGCACACAAATCGCTATGTGTATCTATTAACCACTTCACCACTGAGGGGTTTTACCCCCTGAGCACCAGAGCAATTTTCACCTTTCAGCGCTCCTTCCATTCATTCGTCTATAACTTTATCATTACTTATCGCAATGAAATGAACTATATCTTGTTTTTTCCGCCACCAATTAGGCTTTCTTTAGGTGGGACATTATGCCAAGAATTATTTTTTTCTAAATGTGTTTTAATGGGAAAATAGGAAAAATGTGGGGGAAAAAATAATTATTTTTCAGTTTTCGGCCATTATAGTTTTTAAATAATGCATGCTACTGTAATTAAAACCCATGAAACGTATTTGCCCTTTTGTCCCGGTTATAAAACCATTTAAATTATGTCCCTATCACAATGTTTGGCGCCAATATTTTATTTGGAAATAAAGGTGCATTTTTTTCATTTTTGCGTCCATCCCTAATTACAAGCCCGTAGTTTATAAAGTAACAGTGTTATACCCTCTTGACATAAATATTTAAAAAGTTCAGTCCCTAAGGTAACTATTTATGTATTTTTTTTAATTGTAAATTTTTTAATTTTTTTTTAATTACAAAAAAAAAAAAAATGGGGAGTGTGGGAGGTAATGAGTTAATTTTATATGTAAAAGTCATTTATTTGTATGTGAAAAATGTGTAGGGTGTAGTTTACTATTTGGCCACAAGATGGCCACAGTAACTTTTTGTTTTAATGCGACCTCCAAGCTTCCTTCCGGAAGCTTGGAGGAAGTATAAGGAGGCTGGACACGTGAGTTTTTTCTCACAATGATCGCGCTGCCCATAGGAGAGCAGCTGATCATTGCGGGGCTTAGATCAACGAACGGGAATGGATTTTCCCATTCATTGACCTCTGGGCGAGCGGGCGGCGGCGTGTTTACTAGCGGCGGGCGGCGTGTTTACGAGCGGGAGCGCGGGCAGCGTCGGGAACGCGGAAAGTACGTGTTTCTCCGTCCCTGGTTGTTAAAGGATGGAAAAAGGGGCGGAGAAATACGTACGCGCAGGGGTAAAGTGGTTAATGAGCGATTTGCCAGTGGCGCTTTAACACTTTACATTAAAGCGCAAACGCTCCCAAAATGCTGCATGTCCTGTGATTTTCTAATCACAATCGCTAAAATGGAATTTGTTACGTTTATTTACATTGGCAGAGCATTTAGAGACATCGCTAGAGATTTAAAGCGCTCCCTAAACGCTAAAAAAAGCACTCTAGTGGTTCCAGGCCTTAGAGCCTAAGCCCACTAAAGCAGATGTGCCCACTTTCAGCAATACATCAATGTTACAGATGCTGAAAATCACACAGAAGTGGACACAACTGTGTTAGTGGGCTCAGGCCCTTATGCAGTAATATTGATACTTGCTCCTGTTGGTTGCTTTACCCTATCATCCCCCACACATGAACGTCATCCTAGACAAGACACAGAACATTTATATTGTGCTTTTCTCTTGGCAGAGAGCCAGAGCTGCAGCCAGCTACTAGGGTGCTCTCTATAGGCACGGCAGTAGCTGTGTTAGGGAGACTTGCTTCCAAGGTCTCCTCCTAAAACCTAGCTCTAATCTTCCTCACTAACACTGCAGCTTACCCGCTGCCCCTCCCCAATGTTAACCTATTCCACTACCTAACCTGATTTCCAACTAATGTTAGCCTCTTAATGATGCCCAACCCAAACAAGAAAACCAACCTACTAGAACCCTACAAATGTATCCCTTGTATTTAATACCTTACCATAGCCAACCCCAACCAATCCTAGCTCTAAAGGCTCAAACCCACTAGAAGCCTAGTGGTTTGAATCACTAGTGCTAGTGATTTGAAAAAGCTCTTGCTAATGCAATGCTATGGGAGATTTTTATAAAATCACATTGCTCAAGAGGGTTCACACCCATAGAATTACATTAGCAAGAGCTTTTCAAATCACAAAGCACTCCTAGTGGGTTCCAGAACTGACTCTGCTCACCTTATATAATCTTCAGTGGCCTTCACTTTGGCTATAAAGTAGCTGAATGCCAATGCCAATGTAAGCACTTACTAACAATAACCTGGCAAGGTCTACATTTTACATAGTGTGTTGGTGGGTTCCTCATGCCATTATGAACCATTTACAATTGCAGGATTTCATGAAAACAAATTCAAGTGAATCTCAGTCTACCCCTAGTAGACCTTAAAGTGTACCTGAAGGGAAAAAGATTGCCCCGGGGGGATCTTACCTGGGGGAGGGGAAAAAACCTCTGGATCCTAATGAGGCTGTGCAGAACGCTCCCGGCCACATGAGTGGCCACGAGTGACACGTGCACCACTCACATATGCGCAGAAGCCACCTCACCTGTTAGACCACAAGGTGTTAAATCATTTCCAGGAAGTGCTTTTATAAAGAAAAAAAAGATAACACTGAAAATCTCTCATAAGAAGATGGATTAGTCCAAAATATGTCAGATAGGTCTGCCTTTTACTACCTACTGTAAGGGACAGCAACATAGGGCAAAAGTAATCTATAGTGTATTTTACGCTGGGAGAAATGTATATGTATTTTAAATTTTAAAAATGTTTCCTGATAGTGCTGCTTTAACTGTTTGAGAGCTGTAGAAGTCTCGCTGAAGCAAACCCTACAGTCCTAATCAAGCCGAGAATAGTGTTTTTCTTCACAACTCCCTCCAATGCATCATCTGTATTTTATTATTATCCTTTAGCTTCTTCAGTTTTCTCCCTCAAGGTTAAAATTCACTGGATCGTTATAATGCATCTCTTATTGAATGAGACACCATTAAAAATTGAAATTCCACGATCTGTCCCCCTGAAATCAAAGAAACCATTTGTCTTTGTTCCACAAAGAATAGGTATTGATCAATGTGTTACTTACATTTTCTTTTCTGTATTCTGCATTAGTATTATTCCATATGTGTTCCAGCCTTGTGCTTCACTTGTATTGACAATACAACAATAATCAAGAGTAGACAGGATTCAACAATATTCAAATGCTGCTCACCACAGGCAATCGCATATCCACAGGGGCTGGGAGGTATTGTTCAGAAGCAGGGTCAGACGAGAAGGTTATTCCTGCTATTTTTTTTGTTTTAAATTGATGTATTATAAATTGTAATGCATGCTCAGGTCTATTCATTATACAATGGTTTTAGTGACAAGAAAAGCTTCAGAAGATTAATTACTTCAGCAGAGTGATAGCCTGTCAATATCCCTTACCGGCATATCACAAATGCAGATGAAAGCATTCCGTGGGGCTGTCCATTTCATACAGCCACCCAGAAATGTAGACTTCCCTATTATTTACATTCAGCAGTGACACTGAAGAACACACAATGTGCAGCTAATGTCTCTTCCACAGGCATACTTTAATTGTGCAACAAGACAACGCATAACAATACCTAACACTATTTTAAAGTGCGTGGGCCTTGTATAAGGTGATCCTCATGGAGTAATTAAGTAATATTGACATTCAGTAGTAAATGCATATTTCTGTGTTTTTGTTTTTTTTATTTAGATTCCATCTTTTTAAATTATTATTATTTAAGAAAAAGAATACAGTTTTTTTCATATAGCCAACAGAAAGAAATCAAATTAATGTGATGTAAGATAGCATAACATTATGTAACCTAATATTATTATTATTTAGTATTTATATAGCGCCAACATCTTACGCAGCGCTGTACATTGTCTGGTCACTAACTGTCCCTCAGAGAAGCTCACAATCTAGTCCCTACCATAGTCATACAGTATGTCTATGCATGTATCATGTAGTGTATTTATTGCAGTCTGGGGCCGATTTCAGGGATGGTCCTAGTCAGCCACCTTCGCTACGCTGGAACTACGCGTAGTTTTACACAATAACGTTTCGCCAAACTACGGCTTTGAAAAAAAATATTTCTTTTGTATGCATTTCGTAGACTATGTGTTAAAATAACGCAATTGCGCGTAGTGCGAAGCGTAGTGTATGCAGATGATTATGCCCTTATGCAGAACATTTTATGCATTAATTCCTCTTTAAATGCTTATACCGGGAACTCTTCTATGCGTACATTCCCCTTTCCAATGCATACATTTGTAAGCATACAATCGCACACGGAAAATTAGGCGCGGGTAACGCATTTGTAGTTCACTACGCAACACACTTGTTAAATACGCATGGTGGGCAGAAGCTATGCGTAGCGATGCTTCGCTATGCGTAAATGCGAACGATGATGCGTAAATTCACACTAGCGTAGTTTTTGCTCATCCCTGAAGCCAATTAACTTAACGGTATGTTTTTTGGGATGTGGGAGAAAACTGGAGTGCCTGGAGGAAACCCACACAGACACAGGGAGAACATACAAATTCCTTGCAGATGTTTCCCTTGCTGGGATTCAAACCGGGGATCCAGCGCTGCTAGGTGAGAGAGCTAACCACTTCGTCACCGTACTGCAAACAGGGATACAATTTTTCAAGAGTACCAACCAGTCAATAAATTAAAATCTGCTTAATTACCAATTAAACATATTAATTATAATTAGAAAATGCCTATTTCATAAAAATATAGTTGATATTAAAGAAATAAAAGAAATGACAGTTCTAAAATGGAGTAAAATTCTGTGTTTAACATGCCAAAAGTTTTGCCTAGATCATTTTCACTCCAGGGGAAAACCGGTGACAGCAAATGTTTTTGTTCCAATTTGGTAAAAAGTTACATTCATCCTGAGTATCAGTCATTTGGTTTGGATGAATAAGACTCAGAAAATGTTGATATTGGGTGGAAATCTGGGTAATTTCTAAATGCTCTAGTCTATTAATTAGTAGCTGGGCAGGCAAGCTCTGGCAACCATGTTTTTGTTGGTACATATCCCATTGGATTATTTGATCACCTTTTTTTGCCACACCCTTACAGTGCAGAGGCCTGGAATATGCATGTGAACAAGCATGCACATATCTGCACATGCCTTCATGCAGAAAAGCATTCTGACATGCACAGGGAGATCGGTATGTACCAGCCACTGGCCCTGGGCTGGTGGGTAATAATGCCAGCTCCAAAAAAAATGTTTGAAAGTTTTACCAGTCAAATACATTTTTTTTCTGTTGTAGTATAAGTATACACTACAGTGGTTTTAGCAAGCAGTATTTGCCATGCATACGTTTGATTGCCCATGCCCTGTCAACCGTAACAAGTTAGGTAATTGTTTTGGGCACCACACTATAGGAAGGACATTGACCTTCTGGAACAGGTACAAAGATGGGCAACTAAATTAACCACTTGAGGACCACAGTGTTAAAATCCCCTAAAGACCAGGCCATTTTTATGTAAATGGGACACTGTAGCTTTAAGGCCTCACTGCAGGGTCGTACAACTCAGCACACAAGTGATCCTCCCCCTTTTCTCCCCACCAACAGAGCTTTCTGCTGGTGGGGTCTGATCGCTCCCCCGGTGTTTATTTTTATATATATAAATATGTGGTTTTTTTTAAAGGAACACTATCGATTGAAACAACTTTTTTTTTATACTCTATATTAGTGTACACATTACCACTAGTGCTAGGGGCACTTTATTTATTCACCCAGGTCTCTCTCCCTCTATTCCTGCCTAAAGGGAACCTAAACTGAGCAGGATATGGATTTTTCCTTTTAAAATAATACCAGTTTTCTGACTCTCCTGCTGATCCTCTGTCTCTAGTACTTTTAGCCACAGCCCCTCAACATGCATGCAGGCCAGGTGCTTTGACTAAAGTCAGACTGGCTTAGCTACATGCTTGTTTCAGGTGTGCAATCCAGATCCTACTGCAGCAAATAGATCAGCAGGACTGCCAAGCAACTGGTATTATTTAAAAGGAAAAACCCGTATCCCTCTCAGTTTAGGTTCTCTTTAAAAATTCATTTCTCACACAGCTCAGAAATATATTTCACTGTGTCACTCACAGCATGCAGTAAACAGGAGGAGAAATAGGCTGATCTGAGGGGGTAACAGGTAACTAAATGAGCTGTAATATTGCTGGAATATAACTAGCTATAACACTAGTCTGTGTTTACACTCAGACTGGTTGCCTGGCTGCCTGCTTGTGATGATGATTCACTCCAGGCTGCATCCACTTTACAAGCTGCTGAGAGGGGCAGACCACTGTTTACAATTAGCATTATAAGTATCTTTATCAGTCAAGAGAAGCAAAGATAATAAACACACATTGCTAGAATCTTTAAAGGGACTCCGAGCAGTGCAGAAACTATGGAAAGATGCATATCATTTTAAAAGCTCTCTTTCTCCTCTTTCCAATGATATATAAACCGCCGCCCTACGCCTTTTAGTTTTCGCTATTTTCGTGATTGAAATTGCCGCGGCTGCGATTTCGATCGCGAAAATGGAGAAAACTAAAAGGCGTAGGGTGACGATTTAGGTGTCGTCAGAAAGAGGAGAAAGAGACCTTTAAAATGATATCCATCTTTCCATAGTTACATTGTATTACACAGGGCGACTTTTTCTGCTGAATGGAGCTGCTGACTTTGAGAAAAAGTCGCCCTGTGTAATACAATGTAAAAATGTAAAAAATACAATGTAAAAATGTAAAATAGTAAAAACTAAAAGGTGTAGGGTGGCGGTTTATATATCATTGGAAAGAGGAGAAAGAGAGCTTTCAAATGATATGCATCTTCCCATAGTTTCTGCACTGCTCGGTGTCCCTTTAACCCCTTACCACCATATCAACAAGATTCGTTCAGCAAGGTGATAATTAAACTATAAACTGAGGAGTTGATAGCAACTCCCCTGTGCAGACACATGGTCTAGCCCTCTGGGAGCCTTCAGTATTTAGATACATTTTGTATCCAACACTGACGCCAGAAGTGACGGAGGATTTTACAGCTGAGAGGAACAGCTGTGTGAGGTATCAAATTGCTCCTAGTACTTGTCCTAATGTGTGCTACAACATACAGCATTTAAAAATAAATGCATACATCGATAGTATTCCTTTAAATAAAATTGTATATTTATTTAATATTCCCCCCTCCCTCCCTCCCCAGCCAATCATTGCGATTGGCTGTCATAGGCTTCAGCCTATGACAGCGGATCACTGTGGTACCTCCCAGGGGGACTACCGTGCGACATGGCTGTCCCCAGTACAGAGCTGCGGTAGATCGCAGCTGGTCAGCGCTGGGAGACTGAAGGCGGAGCTTCATCATTAGAGCAGGGATGCGCGCAAATCGTCGCCTCTCCAAGGTCCTTGTGCCGATTTGACGTTAGGTGGTCCTGGGGCTGCCGCCGTGTCTACGCCCATCAGCGTGACTCAGTCGGCAAGAGGTTAATCAGAGGGATGAAAGATCTAACTTACCAAGAAAGGTTGGGCAAACTGGGCTTATTTAGCTTGGAAAAAGGTGACTGAGAGGTGACCTGATTAACATGTATAAGTACACCAGAGAGCAATACAAAAGCTTGGCAGATTAGCTTTTTGTCCCTAGGGTTGTACGACGGACAAGGGGACATGATTAGCGGGTGGAGGAAAAAAGTTTTTGCCATCTATTTAGAAAGGGGTCCTTCACAGTGAGAGTGTTTAAAATCTGGAACATCTTACCTCAGAAAGTGCTTATGGTAAACTCTATATATGCGTTTAAAGAGGGCTTGGATGCTTTCCTTGCATTGAAGGGCATCATCCACGGCTATAATGTTTAGGTAATTCCCGGAAGAGTTGATCCAGGGACTTATCTGACTGCTATCTGGAGTCGGGAAGGATTTTTTCCCTTTTAAGGCTAATCGGCCCAAGCCTTGTAAGGTTTTTTGCCTTCGCCTGGATCAACTGTCATACAGTATGTGCAGGTTCAGGATGGTGTTTTATTTTTATTTATTTTTCCTGGTTATACATGATGGACAAATGTCTTTTTTCAACCAAACTAACTATGTAACCAGTAAGCAAGCCTACAATTTGCACATGAGAAAAACAAATAGACCACAGAATTATGGACAAAGGTGGCCTTGTTTGACGTTAATTTAATGTTTTGGCTGATCAGTGTTGAATAATATGACTATGACATTTTAAAGTGACCTAAAGCCATATAACTCAACTTTTCAAGCATCATTTACTGGAAACAAGTTACCTTCCATTCAGCCTCTATTGTGAAATAATTTAACCACTTCAGCCTTCGGTCATTTTCACTTTATGCATCCAAGCAATGTTCACCTCCCATTCATTAGCCCATAACTTTATCACTACTTATCACAATGAACTGATCTATATCTTGTTTTTTCTGCCACCAATTAGGCTTTCTTTGGGTGGTACATTTTGCTAAGAGCCACTTTACTGTAAATGCATTTTTTTTTTTTTTTAAAGATTCTTTTATTTTGTCTTTTCATGAAAACAAGAATGACAGACAAGTAAAACATTAACATTGGTACATAAACCTGTGTCACATTATACCCAAAAAAGAAAAAGAAAATCAAATATTTTGCTGGCAGAAAATGCAAATGAGCAATGATAACACATGTCAGACAACCTTGGGTGAGCAAGAGGAATTTTCTGTTACTTGCATGAATTTGGACGAATGAGGTACCTCTTGAGTATTATTACTGAATTCTTATTAATAAACCGCAAGCCTGTGCGGTTTGTGGAGATAAATCGGGGACCCATAGTACATTTGTGGAACTTTGGATAAATCGCAGTTCATATCAAGGGGAAGATCTCTGTCTGAGGTATCTCAACATTGTGCTGACAATCCTATGCCCAATGGGAACATCCACAGAGCTTGTCTTTTAATACATCAGTCCTCAGACTGATCTCCCGTACTCGAACTCTGCATTCCACTGTAAAGGTACCATGTCTAAGTTGAAGGCGGTTGGTAGACTATGTGTGCCAGTAGACTGTAGGGTAGATTTGTGACCTTAATGGGAAAGCATATGAGAAGTAGAGAGAAGAAAGGAGAAAAGCGATAGAACAGGAAAGAGAAGATGAGTGTCATGTCGAGAGTCCATCCCACTAACAGGCCCCCATTCCCCAAATGCCAAGGGTAAGGTAGGCATCAAAGCGAGATTGGTCCGGAGGGATTAGAGGTAAGGGTCGGATTCTAACGTCTTTCCATAATATTTATGTGTCTGTCTCCCAGTTAATTTAACAGAGGGTTCTGGTCACCTCGGAGAGACCGATAACGCTCCGTCTCCTTAAATTCATACCAGCCATACCAGGTCTTCCAGTATTGTTCATGCTTTTCATGTAGAGTGGACGTAAGATCTTCCATGTAGCTGATCTGATCTACTTCCCGTATCCATTCTAGTACAGTGGGAGGGTCAGTGGATTTCCATTTTCTAGCAATCAGAGCCCTGGCAGCATTTACTAAATGTCTCGTGAGGGTTTTTTTATATTTGCGGATAGACCAGGTGTTGTGATGTAGCAAGAAAAAGGCTGGGGAGTCTGGGGGTAGGAAATCGGTCATTGTATAAATCAGGTCCCTTATATCAGCCCAGAACTGCGTGATCTTATTACAGGACCAAAAGATATGGAGCATAGTTCCAGGGTCTTGCCCGCATCTCCAGCAGAGGTGAGAAGATCCTGGGAACATTCGGTGTAATTTGGAGGGGGTGAGGTACCATCTTGTAAAGATTTTGTACCCTGCTTCTTGAGTTTTAGAGGAGATAGAGGATTTGTGTGAGAAGGTGAGTATCTTTCCCCATTGTTTATCTGAGAATGTTAAGCCTAAATCCCGCTCCCATTTCTCTCTGTAAGTGCTCGCTGGCGTCTCTAAATTGTTTAGTAGTGAGTACATAAAGGACACCATGCCTCGCATTGGGCCCTCTGTGAGGCAAGTTTGTTCAAAGATCGTTAGGGGCCTGGAGAAGTCATGCTTGGAGCCCTGGGATAAGATAAAATGTCGAAATTGAATCCAGGACCAGTGATCTAGATTAGGAGAGTTAAGGATTTGTCTGAGATTCGGTAGAGTGGTCCACTCCCCTTCAGTGAGTAATTGCTGTGCCCGTACAACAGTGTTAGTTTGCCATGAAGGGTAGCTATTGGGGGGGAGACCAAGGGGAAATCCCGGGTTATTTAAGAGGGGGAGTAAAGGTGTGGGCCAGGGTGAGACGTTAGGGTCCCGTCTGAATTTTGCAAAAGTTTTAATTGTCTGATAAATCAGGGAGGCTGCTGGATTCGTTATTTTAAATAGAGAGGCGGACCAGGGAGTAAGCATAAGTCGTCCCTCCAATATTTCATTTTCCATAGACACCCACCTCTTAAGACGCGAGTGTCTATGCCAGTCTATGATTCTAATCATAGTGGCTGCAGCATGGTAAAGGCGTGGGTCAGGGACCGCCATTCCTCCTTTTTCTTTGGGAGCAGTTTGAAGGGAGTATTTGAGCCTCGGTTTACGGCCGTGCCAGATGAATTTTGAGAAGGTTTGTGTGACTGATTTAAAGTAGTGAGAAGGTATAAATATTGGAAGTGTCTGAAATAAATATAATAAACGGGGCATAATGGTCATTTTAATAATACTAGTCCTGCCAAACCAGGAGAAGTGTGGTTTGTCCCATGAGAGGAGATCCTGTTTAATGCGTTCCAGGGTAGGGATAAAGTTAGTTGGAAACAGGTCTCTAGGGTTTGGTGTTATTAATATGCCTAGATACTTCAGGGCTTTATTAGGCCATTTAAAAGGAAAGTTATGCTGTAGTGAGGCCTTCAAATCTGCTGGTAGGAGTATCCCAAGAGCTTCACTTTTGTCGTAATTAATTGACATGTTGGATAGATGACCGTATGTTTTAAATTCAGCTAACAAGTTGGGTAGGGAGATGTGTGGGTTGGTGAGAAAAAATAGCAAGTCATCTGCGTAGGCGGCTACTTTATGGGAAGATGACGGGAAAGAGACACCGTTAATATCAGGATTGTTGCGTATAGTGCATAAGAACGGTTCTAGGGATAGTGCGAAGATCAAAGGGGACAGAGGGCAACCCTGTCTAGTTCCGTTGTGAATAGTGAACGTCTCAGATAGCACCCCATTAGCTTTTACCTTAGCGTATGGGCCGGCATATAGCGCTAGAATTAATTTACGCATTCTGTCTCCCAGGCCAATGTGGCGAAGGGTCTCCTCAATGAAGTCCCAGTCCACCCTATCAAAAGCCTTCTCCGCATCCGTGGATAACAGCATAGTCGGGGTGGACTGGGACCTCACCCAATGGAGGACATTTAAAGTGCGGATCGTATTGTCTCTCGCTTCTCTTCCAGGTATAAATCCTACTTGGTCAGGGTGTATTATCTCCGTTAGAAATGGGGCCAGACGATTAGCTAGCATTTTGGCGTATACTTTAATGTCGATGTTCAGGAGAGATATTGGCCTGTAGCTTTGGCATTGGGAAGGGTCTTTTCCTGCTTTTGGGATGACAGATATATGAGATTCCAGCATTTGGGCAGGGAATCGGCCTTGGTCCTGAGGGAGATCGGTAATGGCGTTAAAAGCCTTTAGCATGAATGGAGTTAAGAGAGAGCTTGATTTCTTATAATATTCGGGCGTATACCCATCTGGGCCCGGTGCTTTCCCCGAGGGTAATTGAGAAAGAGCAGTACGTAGTTCATCTTCTGTAAAAGGATCCTCAAGCTCTTTTGATTGGGCTTCAGAAAGGGACGGCATGCCTGATTGTTGTATGTAGTCTGACATCTTGAGTCTGTTAGCTATGGGAGAGGGTTTACCAGGGTGTGGGGGCAGGTTATATAGGCTAGAGTAGTACTCCCGGAAAGTATTTGAGATATCCTCATACTTATGAAGTATCTTCGAGTTTTTATTCTTGATCCCTGCAATATAATTGGAGGTTTGCTGGGTTTTTAAGGCCCTAGCCAAAATGGAGCTACATTTATTGCCGTATTCATAAAAAGTACGGCGGCATCTTTCGGCTGCATACTTGGCCTTATGGAATAGGAGCTTTTTAAGGGTTTCTCTGTGTTTGGTCAGATCATTTAGTACCTCGGGCGCATAGGACTGTTTGTGTTGAGCTTCTAGTGAGTTAATGGAGGACAGGGTATCCTGTATCTCCTTCTCCCTTACCCGCTTCCTTCTGGCTCCCTCCCTAATCAGCAGGCCTCGTGCAAAGCATTTGTGAGTTTCCCATAGAATAGTTGGGGACATGCCCTCTGTATTATTAAGTTGAAAGAATTCTTCCATTTCCCCCTTGAATTTTTGGTAGAAGGCCTTGTCTTGGAGTAGGGAGTTATTTAAGCGCCAAGAGGTGTTACCTCTTCTATATTCTCCGAGAGCAAGGTCCACTGATACCGGGGCATGGTCGGAGATTGATATGTTGCCTATTTTAGCGGTAGATGAGACAGATAACAGATTGTGGGTAGTGAAAATATAATCGATTCTGGAATATGAGGAATGCGGAAAAGAGAAGAATGTATAATCTTTTTGTGAGGGGTTGTGGATCCTCCAAATATCAATTAATTGCATTCCATGGAGGAGAGACCTGCACTTACGAAGGAGCCGTCTGGAAACCGGATACTTTTGGGAGGAGGAATCCAGGGTAGGGTCTAATGCTAAGTTGAGATCTCCCCCTATGATTATACTGCCTTCTGCGAAGGTGTTAAGTTTAGATAGGAAGCTTTGAAGGAATGTGACCTGTTGGGTATTGGGGGCGTAGAAGGATCCTATTGTGATTTTCTGGTTGTGTATTGTGCCTTTGATCAGGTTAAATCTGCCCGCTGGGTCGCAATATTCCGCCTGCAGAGAGAAAGGGGTATCCCTAGATATCAGGATAGCTGTGCCTTTGGTTTTTGTATCTTGAGGGGAGCTATAGAATGCTAGCTTGTAGTATTTGTTAAATAGCCTAGGGGGTTTGGGGCCTTTAAAATGTGTTTCTTGTAAGCAAATAAAATTAGCCCTGTCCTTATGGCACATATTCAGAATGGAAGATCTCTTCTCTGGAACATTCAGTCCCTTGGCATTTAGGGTTAACAGTCTAAGAGCCTGCTGGAATGTGGGCCAGCGTAGGACAGACCTCCCGACACTTCACAGGGTATAGAACATATAGGGAGAAAGAAGATGAGGTTATAGGTGAAAAGAAGAAACAGAAAAGAAAGAGCAGAGCAATGTGTGTCAGAAACCACACAAAGAGCATAGGTAAAGTACAGTCAGTACAAAATTTACCTGTGGGCCACAAAGTGGTCCTAATGTAAGGGTGTGTTAACACTTATGTTAGGAGATTCTAAGTCTCCCAAATGTATGGCGTGTAGCCGTGGGGTAAAGAAAACCACACCTAAGAGGAGTGTGCGTCCCGGGGATCCCGGAACCTCAACATGCTTGGCATAATTGAGCAGAAAACCGAAGTGGTGAATACAGGCCGGGGGTAGTAGGCCCGGGTCACCGTTAATACCAGGCAATGTGTCATCCATGAGCAACTCATCAATAAAATATGCAATATGGTATGATATCCCCCCTATGTCCGCCAACCCGCCCCACCCGAGGTCGTCCCCCCCATTCCCCCCCCACCCCCCATGTGACATGAATGCACCATCTTTAAGTTCTATATTCCCGAGGGGGTCCCGTAAAAAGTCTTGTTACGGGGGACTTATGTATAGGCCTCTGACTGAGCTAAATAGGGGGAGTCACCTTGACCGGGAACATTCCCTGTCCATATGCTACCGTATTAGTTGAAAAGATCACCTAAGTTCCCCTCTCTCCCCTGCGAACCCCCCCGGAGGCTAGGTGCCGTGTATCCCGCCCCCCAGGCCGGTGGCCCCCCGGGGGGTCCACGTTTGCAGACCCCGGGGGGGAGAAAACCAACCGGGAGGGGAGCAGGAAAGCCCATCATCGCGACCGGAGGGGCACACCGGGGCCTCCACTAATCCCTCCCGTAGGTAGGTATGCAATAATCAAGTTAGGAAACAGACCGTAGCCTACTGAGTAGTGGGTTCGAGCCAAAGTAGTGAGTCTTAGTTATGCAGCTACAGAGGACAAGGGACACCCGGCAGGGGAGCAGAGACACAGGACCACCCCGCCGCATTCCAAAGGAGAGGCGTTGTATAGGGTTTTTTGAAGGGCGTTCATGAA
The DNA here is from genome assembly GCF_040937935.1 of Hyperolius riggenbachi. Classification (NCBI taxonomy): domain Eukaryota; kingdom Metazoa; phylum Chordata; class Amphibia; order Anura; family Hyperoliidae; genus Hyperolius; species Hyperolius riggenbachi. The sequence continues at coordinate 325,559,615 of NC_090649.1, read as the reverse complement.
CAGCCCCACGTCTCCGCACACCCGCCGGGCCCCCCACCCCACTCCATTCCTCCCCACCTGCACAGTTCTGGGCTCCGTTTAGGAGTCAAACACAATCCAATTGATTGGAAAGCCGGACCCCCGCCATCCCGTTGCACACGAGTGTGAACATAACATGTCCAGCGAGAAGATGGCGGGCGGCCCCAGCTCCCCTCCCCCCGCAAAGTAGGCAATCCACAGCAACCGTGGGCCGCACATAACATTAAATTGTATATAGTGGTGAATCGATCTAGGTGCCCGATAGGAGTAGAGTCAAAGTCTCCTCATATGAAGGGCACAAGATATAGGAGTAGCATGGCTGTAAGTGGCTTAGGGGCTCAATGGAGGGGAAAGGGTAGGGGGAACCAGAATAGCAGCCGGTCCGAGCTTACGGTGTCTCAAAAGTTTTGTCGTGCTGTGTACTTCTCGTTGGGTAGGAGGCCGCAAAAAAGCGGAATCTTCATGGGGTAGAGGCCCAACCATCGCGCCAAGCAGCGGGACACATAATGTCCGGTCCCAACAAGAGCGTTATGCAGGTTAACGGGTGAGTCACATGTGGCTCTGGCCGCAAGCTCCATAATATAGGTGTGCAGAGGGGAGAGTCAGAGACCCGGGCGGGCATAGGGAAGGGGGAGAGCGGGCCGAGGCATATAGGTCAGCGGCATCCAGGGGAGAGCATAGTTCAGAGTTACTCACGTGTCTTTAGCGGCGAGGGCCGCGTTTTTTTGTCGGGCGGGTAACTTCCATGGAGTCGGGGTCCCATTCCGGTAGTTCCACTGCATCCATAGAGAAGGCTTTGAATAGATCCGGCAGCTCCGAGGGATGGCGCAGGATAAATGATTTGGAGTTATATCTCATGATCATCTGGAAAGGGAAACCCCAGTAGTAGGTCGCACCAATATCTTGCAGGGCCTGTATCAAGGGCTTCAGAGCTCTACGCTGGATTAATGTAGATGGTGCTAGATCTTGAAACAGAGTGATTGTGGCTCCCTGCCAGGTGATGTTATCTTCGTCACGTGCGGCCTTCATAATCGCTTCTTTTTCGGTAAAGTTGTGGAGCCTGCAAATGATGTCTCTTGGCGGGTCTTGGTCCGTGGGAGCGGCCCTCAGTGCCCTATGTGCTCTGTCAAATTTGAGGCGTTGTTCAGTAGGCCGGTTCAGCAGGCCGTTGAAAATGGCGCGCAGTGTGGGGACAATATCCTCCGGTGGTACCGATTCGGGGATCCCGCGCACTCTTATATTATTGCGGCGGTTCCTGTTTTGCATGTCCTCCATTTGCGTTCTCAGCGCTCGGTTATGGATGAGCTGCTTTTCTTTAGCAACTTTGAGCTGTGCCACTTCTGACCGCAATTCCGCCAAGCCGCTTTCCACCGAGGACACTCTATTAGAAAGGCCCGAGATGTCTGCATGGATGGAGGCTATCTCCGCTTTCGTGGAGGTAACAATTCGTTCTGTTTGTTCATCTAGGTCTTGTTTGGTAGGTAAACCGCGGAGGTATTTCCAGATGTCTTCTAGGTTGCATAAGGCAGTCGGGCCTGCTTTGAAAGAGGTCGAGGTCTGCGATGCGGAGGGCGCGGCGTCCGCCATATTAGAGGGATCCGTGGCCGGGCCTAATGCTTGGAAGTAGCGTGTTACTGGTCGTTGATTCGGGGTCGGAGGACACCTATCAGGGGCTGAAGCCTTCTTGTCACCCTTCATGCCCCACTAGAGGTCACCAGGTTCGGTTCTCTTTTCTGTATAGGCTGTTTAAAGCATGTGGGACCGGGAGCTCGGCGCACTCACGTCTTTACTCCTCCATGGTTGGCTCCGCCCCCTGTAAATGCATTTTAACAGGAAGAATAAGAAAACAACGGGAAAAATCATTATTTCTCAGTTTTCAGCCATTATAGTTTTAAAATAATGCATGCCTCCATAATTAAAACTCACGTATTGTATTTGCCCATATGTCCCGGTTATTACATCATTAAAATTATGTCCCTATCACAATGCATGGCGACAATATTTTATTTGGAAATAAAGGTGCATTTTTTCCGTTTTGCATCTATCACTATTTACAAGTTTATAATAAAAAAAATAGAAATACTTCATCTTTACATTGATATTTAAAAAGTTTAGACCCTTAGGTAAATATTTACATGTTGTTGTTTTTTTATTGTAATGTTTCTTGTTTTTTTTATATTAAACATTTTATTTGGGTATTTTTGGGAGGGTGGGATGGAAACAGTAGTTTTTATAATGTAAATGTGTGTTGAATTTTATTTTTTTTACTTTAAGTTGTAGTTTTACTTTTTGGCCACAAGACGGCGGCCATGAGTTTGTTTACATGACATCACTCTAAGCGTAACATACGCTTAGAGAGACGCATGGGGGAGGCAACAGCCAGAAAAAGTGAAGCTTCGTTTTTTCTGCGGGGGAGAGGAATCAGTGATCGGGCACCATAGCCCGATTCACTGATTGCCTGGCTAACGAACCGCGGCCGGGAGCGCGCGTGCACGCGCGTGAATGGCCGCAGGAGCGCGCGGACGCGCACATGGCCTCCTGGGCATAGCTAGTACGTCCAGGAGGCCAAAGTAGTTAAATAAATTGTATAAGGATAAAATGTTAAAATCTTCTGGCTTGGCTCCTCACAGTGTGATATTGCTAAATTGATATTGCATTGTACAGCTACCAAGATGCAATCCTATTTAATCATAGCTGGCTTCAGTCTGTGTTACAAAAGTGACACATCATGTTAGTTTGTGGTGTAGATAAATTATAATCTTTAGTTTTAAAATATAATCTTGTATTTTCTATTATCTAATGCAGTCAAACATAAGGCGCATGGGCAAAATGTGGCCCTCGCCATTTTATGTGGCCCTTGAGGGCTTCCAATGTCCACCAGTGTGAGCAGCAAAATAAAGACAGTACACTGCCTCCCAGTCCAAAGGAGCGCACTGGACACAGTGTTTCTGACTGAGACATTGTCAATTTGAGCCAGGGTGCAGCAATAACCCCCTAGAAAAATTAGCATGGGTTCTTGGATACAAGTCCCCCCCCCATACACACACACACACACACACACACACACACACACACACACACACACACACACACACACACACACACACACACACACACACACACTACATCACTTAGTTTGAGATTGTTCAATAAATGTGAATCTTAATAAGCAATTTGACCCACGAATTAGACTATGTTGTGGATTTTCGCCCCTTTACATGATTGAGTTTGACATCCCTGGTCTAATGCAATACTGCTAATGCTTTAAAACGTGTTTTAATCTGCTGGTGTCTGCATGAGTTTCCTCTGGGGACTCTTATTTCCTCCCACCCCCCCCCCCCAAAATATACAGATAACTTAATTGGCTTGCCCCAAAATTTAAGACTACAGTCGTCATACTGTACGTATGACTATGGTAGAAATTAGATTGTGAGCCCTTCTGAGGGGCAGTTAGTGATGAGACTATATACTTTGTACAGCTCTGCGGAAGATGTCAGGGCTATATAAACACCCTTACAAACAATATGGCTGGCCCAAGCCTCTGCTTATTTTACTTAGTCACATACTCATTCAAGAGTTTGACAGTTGAGGTATATACTAGATTGAGGGATTTCAGACCTTTTTCTTTCATGGTTTTTCTCATTAAGCTGTTTTGATTAGGTGAACTAACCTCATAGAACAGGGCCGTCCAACTACAGTCCTCACGGGCCAGCGCGCTCATACATTTTTTGCAAAAAGCTCATATTAATTGATGGGACTGAATCAGGAAAGGTGTGGTTCATCAAGTAAGCCATTTCTCTGGCCCTTGAGGACTGGAGTTGGAGGCCTGGAGTTAGAGAGCCCTGTCATAGAGGAATGGTATTCTCCAATATGTACCTGGTAGTAAATGATGTGGAGGCATTATAGAGTTTAGATTGTCTGACATAAAGATTTACTTTTCAATCTAAAATCATGTGACAATGACCATTTCATAGCTTCTGATGTGCTTTTTGAACCTCAGTTTTATGCCCCTCTAGCAGTAGCATGTCTGCATCATTTTTTTTTATCCTTGCAGATAGATCACCTTTCTAAAAATGAATAGACTATGTAATTCTGTTTTTGTAGATTTTTTTCCCTACATGTTTAAATTTTGATCCATATTATTCATTGACATAATCTGTTGCCATGGCAACTTATGCTGTATAATGTGGGAATGGTAATGACTATTTTAATTTTACCGATTTTATAGAGAAGGAAGAAAGAGTATATATCTAAAAATAATACATTTACCGTGACAGATTGCGTATTAACTGCTTACTTATTCTTCAAGTGATTATGCTTTAATCATATACCAGTATCATTTTCCACTAAGCTGTGGAAATGTGAAGAAGGATCCAGGGTATTTAAGTATGGCTAGCTCTATTATAAATTACAAACACCTAATATGTATGAGTATACAAAGATAATGTTTGACTGAACATTACATGGAGAGACATAAACAAGGTAATAAATTATCATTCTGTATTTATGTATAGCTGGTATATGATTAGTCTGCACTGACGTTTGTGTTTTTATTAAGTTCAATGTCAGCTCAAGGATCATGCACTAGTCATGCCTATGCTGAGGCCTGGAATCTCTATTTGGCACAGTTACCGTATACCTAAGAAAATCTGTGACACCTATAGATTTCTTCTATTTATTATCTATGGAACCCATTCTCTGTGATGCAGATTATAATGATCTATTTAGCCAAGGAGAGTTAAACATGTATTTGTAGCTCAAATAGAAGAGGAAAGGGATATATTTAAAAAATAATTATAACAATTGCAGCACTTCTTAGTACAAATATCTAACAGCAGCAAGGAGTTTTAAATCAGGATGATACCATTTATTGGCTAATTTATTGGTATCATCCTGATTTAAAACGTCTTGCTTTTACTGATGGCTAACACGGTACAATACCTTACTGCTACTAAAGCAGCAAGAAGAGAACTGTAAGAACTCCCCCACTTTTTCTCTATAAATCTTCGAGATAATTATGTGGGGGAGATTTATAGAGAAAAAGTATAAAGCAGAGGATTTGAATAGTGTTGAAGCAGAGATCCGCATAATGGATAGAGGGGAATCACACTTAGTGAAGAAGATTGTCAATGTATATTGGCATATTTTACAGTATGATAAAACCTTATTTGGGGTATTACCAGAAAGACCTAAATTTGTGATTAGCAGGGCTCAGAATTTAAAGAATATTATCGCCCCTATGGCCATGGATCAACTTAATGCAAAAATATGTGATGGGTTTTTTAAAAGATGTACAATGTGTAAACCGTGCAGGGGAACACGTGCAGAAATAAGAATGAACAAATTCACAGCTTATGCAACAAATGAAAAATGTAATATTCAAGTCATTGACCTGTACTACTACTGGTGTGATACATGTGATAGAGTGTGGCAGCAAAAAACAGTATGTGGGGAGAAACTAGGCGAACGCTGTGTGATAGAATTGGGGAACATGTCAATAATATAATATAAAGAAAGGTAATTCAAAATATCCCCTAAGTAAACATTTTAAGGATTTTCATGGTGGAAAGCTAACAACATTCAAGTGTTATGCCATACAGTGTGTTCAAAAATGTTGGAGAGGAGGGGACTACATCAAGGCAATTTTCAAGAGGGAATGCTATTGGCTATATACTATGAATGCCCTGGCACTGCCTGGGTTAAGTAAAGACTAAAGGCCTCAATTCACTAAGGGTAACTCCTGTCTTTAATAACTCTTCTGAGCTGTTTTACAGTTATCACCATGGTGATATAATTTTGATAAAATGATATAAAATGATATAAAATTTATAAAATGATATAAAATTTTGATAAAATGATAAGTGATATAATTTTGATAAAACAGAGCTGTAAAACAGCTCTGAAGAGTTATTAAAGACAGGAGTTAACCTTAGTGAATTGAGGCCTTTGAACTCTGTTCATTTAATAGTTGAAGACAGAGCTGTGGGGTTTAAAAGGGAGGCAGGGCTAGTGCCATGCATGCCCTGATGAAGGCAGGTGTGTACCTCTTGAAACGCGTAGGCTCCATTGGCTGTAACACGAGTGATGTCACTGTGGGACTTCCGGGTCCCGAAGCAAGCACGGAAAATTGCTATCCTGCTATCTGGAACTGCTCCTGGCCACCTGATCAACTGGCCTGTCCGCCAGCCATTTGTAGCTTTTTCTTGTCCATATAGCTCAAAATCTGAAGAGAGTTTTCATTAGCAGTGCGCACTGCAGACTTTAACATCTGTGAACCGACATTCACTGCCCGGCAATCCAGCAGCAGCAGTGCGGTCATGTGAGTAGAGACCGCTATTGAAAGCCGAACACTTACTCTTTTTTTTTAAATAGCAACAAGGATGAGAATTGGCTCTTGGGAGCATGAAAATATATTATTATTTTCTTTTTATTACAAAATAGTTACATATCACAAAATCTATAAATACAAAAAAAATACAAAAAGTTATATGTATCAACAAATCCCCCCATACAACACTAAAATTAAAAACTACCCCAACTGGGCATGATGGTTACACCGGATCAATAAGGGGCTGCAGTCCCCCCAAAAAGCTTCCAACCTGTTCGCAGGTAGTTCAAAAGATAAATGACCTCAAGGCAATATGGTGCGACAGACATGGATATAATCCTTATGGCAAAATCAACATGCAGTATGTAGCAGAAAGACCTGTGGCAATCATATGACCATTGATGAATTCCTGCAACATTAGGGTCATATATCCATTAGAAACAAGCTCCCCCCATCATTACTCTTTTTTTTTTTTGTCAAGTGAATTAAATTAGATATATCCAATTGGACTGAGTATTAATCTTAATCAGCGGTTTTAACTTGTGGGGAATTCACTAATACAATTCGCAGAACGGATATTGGCATCATTGCAATCAAGGGATAGTGTGTAGTGTGTGAGGTGTGTGTGAGCGATTGCCGATTGTTAGTTTGCTAATGATCTTTTGTATTTGCAGAGGTATAATTCAAGTGTTTAGTGATATTCACTGCTATTTTAGTGGTTTTAATGTATTGGCTATCATTGATTAAAGCTAGAGGTATTGATCTCTTAATAACACAGGAGTTTTTACATTATAAGGTATATCTTTAGTTGGTTACATTGTGAATGGGATAGTCTAATAGTAGTCAAACACTGAATGGTCACTTAGATGAAATCCACCAGTAGTGTGTTCAGTGCTCTTTACCCAATAAATCAACGTATAATTAATTTTAGACAGTTTAATGATCAGAAACATGTTTGGAAGTGGCTGCATTTTTTTATTTTATTTTTTTTGCTTATTGGACAATGGATTGATCAGCAATGGTAACATTTCTAACTAACTTGAGGACTACCAAACTAGCATTGCAATGATATAACTAATTTCTTATTAGATTTTTGCAGAAATATTTTAACGTGGTGAATCGACTGCTACTCATCTTATCATTTTAAAATCATAATGAACACATTTTATATAGCGGGCTACAACTGGTCCTGTTTGACCACCTTAACTGACACACTGTCTACTGAAAATGGTATTGTTGTTTCCTGGATGGAGATAACACAATTCATTGTATTCTAAATTGACAAATATTATATTAAATAGATATTAGATTGAACTAATGCAAGTGTGAACTTCAAATTAATTGATGCTGGAGTGAGGTCAAATTGCATTTTAGTGTGGTAGATGTTCTGGAGAGGCCTCTTTCTGTTCTGCAGAATTTTTTTCTAGGACCATAAGAAAAAATGATCAGACTGGCACTACAATAATGTATGACTTTGCTTACGTTTATTAAAAAGCCTTAAATTACTTACAAGACAAATGGTATCATGCTACAAGCATATAGCATGAGCTTATTACAGTTAGTGACATCCTGCTCATCTGTCCTGGCAATGCCAGGAGAGGTGAATTACAATACAGCCAAAAATAATGCAGGGTCTCCATGCATATCAGGAAGTGCTCATTAGCAAGGGAGCAGGGACTAGGCTGCAAATTTAATGTGACACATTAGTAGTGTGGCGTGCTCCAGGGATTTGACTGGTGTTTGCATGGGACAAAGATAAGCGTCAGCAGGGGGCAGAAGGATGGCGATTAGGTTAGTAACGGTCAGGCTAGTTATGGGGTGTAGTCAGAGGAGAAGAAGACCTGGCAGGGTCCAGCAGCAGGGGGGCCCCTGGAGTGGTCGAGAGACCTGGGGCAATTGATCCCTTTGCCTCACTGGCAGCACACACCTGCCCATGAACATAGAATAAAGCATTCAAAATGAAACAACTAAGATGCAATTTTACATTAGAACCTTGTAGGACTGATGTTTGCAGCTCACCCAATCTGCTTCTATCACAATACTCTAGTTAAATTGGAACCCCTACAGTTTTGTTGTATTTAACGCCAACTCTCCATAGGGGGGTGGCACACGCTTATCACTTGTGGTATATCACCCATGGATAAGCTGGCTCACCACTTTGCACCCAAAATTTGGTGTGTAAAAATCAGATTACCCATAGTGACAAACAGTATATATGAACATGTATTTATTCTCATTATTCAATTCATGCAGTCCACAGCTGCCCCAAAGGTACACAATCAGCAAAAGCTGAATCTGAGTCACAAGAAAGCAGACCTTCAATGTCACATAATGATCAGCTTCTAACTGACATCCAGTATGTGAAATCATTCTGCTTGATGGGTAGGTAAAAATAACTTATTTACATCGTTTGGATACAAGAACCCAGATCCATCAAACTTCTTTAGTGCATGTAACACCTGTTTCAGTTATTTTTTTTTTATTACCTAATCTTTCACTAACAATAAAAAAGCAGGAGAAATGGTTTGTATTCATGTACATACATTAACATATATGCAGAGAATGAGCATAGATTATCTAATTATCTTGTTAACAAAAATGTCTTTACCTGTCTAGCATGGCTGGCCCACAAACTGCACACAGAAGGCATTTACCGATAACATGTTGCTTTTGCAACATAAAATACATTTTTCATCTTCTTTAAAATATTTGTTCAGCACATTGCATTTAAAAAGTACCAAAAAGTAAGTGAAAAGGTACTATAAAAAGTATTTTGAGTATTTTCTTGCTTGCTGTGGGTTTAAAGGGCATTTTATTGGCAAGTTGTGAAAATATAACCTAGGAGACTGGGAAACTCAGGAGAAAAAGTTAATTGCATATAGGCCAATGAGCGGAGCGGAGTCATAACACAACTATTTTACACATGAGAAAAACGTACTTTTGTGTAATGCATCAAGGTTAAATACATTCTTCAGTGTATGGGGTGGAGATGAGCAGTAATTTAATAACTGGTTATTGCAGCCATACTAAAGTGTAGTGTATTCGATCCATGGGGGTTAATGCACTAAACACAGATAAATATTGCCGTGTGACCCACAGTACATGAGTAACGCGAGCGTTAGTAAAAACGTAGTGTGCGTAACCGTAGCAATGTCTGCATAATTCGTGTTCCACTGGTCACGCTAATTGCATATTGTGCAGCACTCTGCTGGCAGTAGAAATGGTGACTCTAGTGCCCAAGGTTTGAATCTCGACTATAACAAACTCAGTTTGGACTTTGTATGTTCAGGATTCCTCTGTATGCTCTGGTTTCCTTCCATAATCAAAAATCATAATGGTAGGTTAATTGGCTTCCTACCAACACTGGTACTAGTCTGTAGTTAGGACAATAGATTGCAAGTCACTCTGAGGAACTGTTATGAGTATGACTTGCCCAATGTACTCAATAAGCATCACTGTATCAAAGCATTAATACTGCACATTTTCCACAAAATCTTACACTTAGCAATTCTATGGACAGCTCACAGGGGAACAGGAAAAAAGGTCTGTGCCATAGGTGTGGAGTGCCAGCTATGCAAAGTCGCAATTTGCATAACGTCAATACTCGGCACCTGCTATTCCATCGGGCGCCTTCCTGCACCCAAATTTACTCTCATTGCCAGAAATCGTGGCTCTTGGGCTGGAGGGGGTGTGTGTGTTTGGGCAATCAAGGTTTTGGCAACACGGGGGGGGGGGGGGGGGGGGTTAGGTTAGGTTAGGTGACACCAGGAGGTGTTTAGGGTTGGGCATCAAAAGCCGCAACTTGCGGCAATGACAATGCAGTTGGGCACAGCGGGGACTGAGTCTTCCCACTATGCAAATCCTCCGTTTGCAAAGTGGGAAGACCCAGTGCCTGTATTTTATCTGGCACCTCCCTGCACCCAACTTTACTGCAGCAGGGAAAGGTTAAAGTTTAGGCACCACCTGGGGGGGATGCATCGGTAGAGGGAGGGTTCTGTGTGATAGTAGGTTTAGGTTTAGTCATAGTAAAATATTGGTAAATATTACCAATATTTTACTATCGGAATCCAGTAGTAGAATAATGCTAATTTTAGCAGTATTCTACTAGTGGCAAGCCCCTGCGCCCTTTTTTCCTGGCACCTTTTGTTATGCACACATTCACAGTCCCAAAGGGACTCACAATCTAATGTCCTTACAACAGCCTTGTACCAGAAGGAAAACTAATTAACCAATCAGTTTTTTTAGGATGTAGAAATATATAGTATTATTTCTGGATTGGATGTTTAAATTCAGCATGGTGCAATTTTAATTTCCTTCAAGCCATTTCATTCAGTAAATCACACTCAGCATGCTGTGAACAGGACTCAGTTAACACACCTACACATTCTAATATGCTCTGTGTTGCTTGCGTCATGTTTACTAAACATGTCTTGGTAAATTTGCATCTGATCAGTATGAGGGTATTTTACATTTATGTGAATTCTCTCTGTATAATGAACTCTCAGTGTGCTTGTCATTGGCAAACTAATTATCATTTGTATAATGTATTCACTAAACATATGACATCTGTTATACTGCCAGAAAATTTGATCTATGAACATACAAGTGTAGGAGGTTACAGGGCACTAAATGGATTGTGTGAGGAAAATAAAAACAATATATTAAAATGAAACCAAAAATTGACAAACACATGCGGTAGTAGAGAATGAGAATGAAAAATAAAAAGAAGTTGTGATCATACAGTAAATGATAGAAATTAACCGACAGCAACAGGGTAGCAACCAATTAGGTTGTAGATGTTAAATGGTACAAGGGGATTCCTCTTCACTGATTTAGCCTCACCTATGTGATGCTGTTTTGGATGTTTCAGGCTGCAGACTGGACTGGCTGACAGGACTGACTATACTGACTGCATGAAATGGGAGACAGGACTGGCTGACAGGCCAGGATGTGCACCTGGTGGTGGATCAGGCATCGGAGGAGATGGAGGAGCCCATCACTGGATCAGAGTGTGAGTGAGTGTAACACCCCTTTTAATGGTAAACTCTTCCTTAATTCCAAGCCAGGGCATTATCTGCACAGTTTATATGTTCTCCCCTGCGTCTGCGTAGGTTTCCTATGGGTACCACAGATGATCATTCGGATTTTGTTAAATTGAAATTTACGCATTTCTGATCAGAAATTGGCAAAATGGAAATCGGAATTCTGCAAAATAATAATTTACTGCAACTCAGTAATTTTAGCCCAATCACACATATCTTAGAAGCATTGGACCAATCAGGTAATGTTGTTTTCTGTTTTTCCCATTTCTGTTTTTTCCAAATTCTGATTTTCCGATTTTTAAAAAAAAAATGTTGTCATTTTTTCTATTCTCTGATGCTGCTTGTAAATCGAAACATCGTAAATTGGCATTGGTGTAAATTGAAATTGCTGTAGAATTGGAAATGGCTGGGCAGTTCCGACCATCCCTAATAGGCACTCCGGTTTCCTCCCACGTCCCAAAAACATATAGATAAATGAATTGTCTTCCCCCCAAATTGGCTCTAGACTACAATAAACATAGAGTTAGAGAGTCATGAAAGGCACTCCATCAAGATTAGGTCGGGTGCTTCACACTAAGACATAGGCTGTGTCTCAACGTAAAACTGTGATCAAATGTATCAGCACATCGATTTTTCAATAATTCACGCTCTTTTAATTGAGCCATGTGTTCCCACAAAGGTATTGAGCCGACAATTGTTTCGGGGGCCACGCAGGGTCCCCCTTCTTCAAGGCGTGTGGTTACCACTAGAGATGTGGTGAACTATTCGCCCGGCGAACATCTCTGTAGCTCTTGTTACTTTTGGGTCGCACTGACCCAGAGTAGTACGCCTGCGCTGCCCGGCGGAGCGCGTCCTAGATCGCGCTCCTGTTGCCGGGCACTCTTTGCGCATGAGTGTGACGTAGTTCATGATGTCACGCACACGCGCAGAAAGTGCCCGGCAACAGGAGCGCGATCTAGGATGCTCTCCGCCGGGCAGCGCAGGCGTACTACTCCGGGTCAGTGCGACCCGGAAGTAGTAGGAGCCCCAGGGATTTGGAGATGTTCGCCGGCGAACGGTTCGGGAACCGTTCGCCACATCTCTAGTTACCACCCACGTTCCAAAAACATATAGATAAATGAATTGGCTATCCCCCAAATTGGCTCTAGACTACAATAAACATAGAACTATGGAAGAGATTACATTGTGAGCTCCTCTGAGGGACAATTAGTGACAAGACTACATATACTCTGTAAAGCACTGTGGAAGATGTAGGCTCTGTATAAATACTAAACTTCTCTCTTAATGTTAACAGCTTTCTTAATGTTGGGAATACACAATGGGCCTGATTCACAAAGTGGTGATAACCCAGTTATCACGCCTAAAAGCGTGCAAAGGTTATCACGCCTAAAGTCTTTTAGGCATGATAACTGGGTTATCACCGCTTTGTGAATCAGGCCCATTGTGTATTCCCAACATTAAGAAATTTCGCGAGTTTCTTTTTATCACGCCTAAACTGAGTTTAGGCGTGATAAAGGGCTTTTCACTGGTGTGCAAACACTTTGCACCACTTTGTGAATCAAGCCCAATGAGTTTTTTCAACAGATTTACTAGCCAATCATTATTCCTTTCGATTTTCGGATTGTTTTTGTAAAGGATTTCCATTCACTTCTATGAAAATTTTTTCAGAAAAATCAGATCAAACCTGTCGGAAATGATCTATCAAGCCATCTATCTGCCAAAAAAAACTCATGGTGTATTCTCAGCATTAGCTGACCATTTATCTCACCATTTTCTATAGCATAACCTTGACCAATATACTATAAACCTCCAACTATCTTATACCCTCAACTCAACTATCCTAATTAACACTAACCTAATTCACATCTCCACTTTTGCTCGTTTTATGTGTCCATCTTTGTTGATCTGCAACTGTATATATTCAGTAGGCTAAAATAAGCCTGTCAGAAACAAAGAGCATTTGGCTATGTAGCAATTCTCCAGTTAGATCTAGCAATATACTGTATTTATAATAGAATAGCATACAGTTTAATGGTTCAGTGTAATAAAATATTCCCTGTGGAAAAGGATGTGTTGGATAATTATTTGAAGTGTTCAGGCACAGGGCAACATTGAGAGCTTCGAATTTGTAAAACTACTATGCAGATTTCCTACTAAAGTGTTGGAAATTTAAATAACAAGTGTCAACGCTGCTGGTTTTCTCCTGCTAATTACTTGACAAAGGCAGCATGAATTTATAAAGTAAAAGCAATTTCTGCACTGTGGTGTCTCAGCCCGCTTTATAGCACTGTTATCTTGCTTTGCATGTGGTCAGCTTTGCTTTAAATAAAGTGCCTGTCACCTGTCACAGACACTCAGCACCTCCTGTTACGACAGGAACAATGATCTTTGGTATGATTAGCTGTAGATGCCACACAGGGCTATCAGCAGGAATTTCCACAATAGCGAGAGCTCTTCCTTGTATGGTAGGAAGACCACAAGCCTGGACTGATATGTAGTATAAGTGCCTTCTGTTGCTATAAGTAGATATTAAGTGTACAGTGTGCATTCCATGGTCATTGTTTTTTCTACAATGAAGAGGAACAGCTGAATGTTAAGACGACTCGTGAATAAAATGATTCATTTGAGGAAACATGCTTTATTAGTGATTTTATATAAATTGTTTATAGTTATTTAATCCTTTTTTTTGCATTAAAGTTTGAGTGTCAAGAGAACAAAGGAAAAAAAATCAAAACATAAACAAATCTGTAACAAGCAATTATTTATTCTGTTAAATCAAGGGTGGTACGCAAATGTATGTGTCCAGAATATCACAAATAATTTGTGTGACATACATTCCATCTTTTACCAGCATAGGCCCATATGCAATTAACTTTTTCTCCTGAGTTTTCTCCTGGGTGATATTTTTAAATGTGTCAATAAAATGCATTTTAAGCGTTCAGAAAGCAAGAAAGTGCTCAAAATAATTTTAATAGTCCTTTTTCATTTACTTTTTGGTACTTTTTTAGTTGAAAAGTGCTGGAAAGGTATTTTAATTTGAAGATGAAAAATTATCTCCTGGGAGAAAACTCAGGTTAAAAAGTGAATTGCATATGGGCCATAGTTTTTTGCCAATTTAGTCATTTGTTTATAATGAGTTGGTATGGCCACTAATTGGCCAGTCAGGTCAAATAACATTTGTACAAATGTATGCAAATTGTGCCAAAATAGCTTTGGATTTTATTGCACAAGGTATCTTCATTTTAAAGCGGTATAAAACCCTGACATAATATTCAATAAAAACGTGTTTTCCTACTTTTTTATATGCAATACGGTTATCATATTTTCATTTGTGCATAAGAATTATTATTCATTTAGAAATTACAAGTTCCCAATATATGGCAACCATGGCTGGAGAGACAGGAGAGAAACCTAACTTTCTTATTTTCCTATAGGAGAAACTTCTTGCGTGCTAGTATTCTTTGTTTGTCTATGAAGTTTTTATTATATTCGGAATAACTGAAAAACTTCTGACCATCACCGCTTTACTTAGTAGAGATACAGATTACTTTGTTTTTTCTCTCCTCTTATCCCTTCTCCTTTTTCTTCTTCATTTCCCTAACCCTTATTAGTTATTTTTATATTTAAGTATAATTCATGTTTATGATTATTTAATCAAGAAATGTAATGTAATTATTTTATTACAAAATTACTTTATTGCACTTTTTTGTGGCTATGTTTGGCTATCTTTAATAAAAAGATTTGAAACTAGAAATTACAAGTTCCCAAAAGTACAGTTTTTTGCTTTGAGAGCAGCCTTTGCATTTTATTCATAACTGTATCTTGTATTGAAGGCAGAAATGCTTTCAGTGTCCTTCTGTGTCCAGGAGCTTCTGCACAGTCAGAGAATGTGTTGCATTCCTCACTTGATTCAATTAAGTAAACACAAGCTAACATTATCTTCACTTCGGATGCGTCCAGATTTCTCTGCGCTGAACTTTTAAGCTCTGTGTTTAACTAATTGAATGCTGTTCTAGTAAAAAAAAAATGGTGGTAGTATATAATATGCTGTAAATAATTGTTTAGAGCAAAGAAGAAATGCAGGGTTTCATTCTGCTTTAATGGGGATGTAGGCAACCTTGTGGGATGCAGTGCCCTTGTCTACAATGAGGTCACAGTCCAGGATATTCTCCTTACTCTACATTGGTAAGACAGGTTACATGACTTTACAAACATCATGGAGACACATGGATGTGGTGCATGCAAACACTTACTAAGGGCGATGCTGTACACAATCGTATAAATCTAGAAAGAGATCCCTGTAAGTGAGAGAATATTGACCAGCGTAATATCCCACCAATAATGCATATCAAAAGTTAATAACAGAAAATCCCAAAAATGTTTTACAACATAGGCATTTACAATATAACAATAAAGAAGCGGTGGGTTGGTACTCAGAGATAAAAGGTGTGGAGAGGGTGACTCGGGCTGCAACGTACATCTTGTCAGTTTGCTCAAAGCCAAAGCAATTCGATGCAGCAACAGTGAAGACGATGAAACAGCTTGGAACTACTGGCAGTGGCTTATTGCTTCATACACTTGAATTCATGAGTAACATGCAAAAAATGTCATCCTGTGCAATACATACAATATTGAGATGATACTTATCATGTGCAACATGGAGGGGATGTGGAAGTGCCGGTGGTTGCATGGCACATTACAAGTGCCAGTTATAATACATGTCAATGTATATTTTTTTTGGCTTGTCCCAATTAAAATGATACCATACATGCCATATTTCAATATTAGTTGTGCATATAGCTGTCCCTTATATCCAGGCTGTGCGTCTGTAGTGATTGTAAGCAATCGCTAGCATGCACAGTTTGGGGACCTCAGTGCTGTATAGATGCATTACTAGGCAACAACACAGTGATGTATCCATACAGCATTATTAGACATTAACTTTCTAGTGGTATCTGATAGTAAAATCCTGATCCGTATCTTTACCAATAATATTAATAGCAAAATACATTGGTCAACATGTTTTTTTTGAAGGCCCTTCACCACCAATGTGTATACTATTGGGTCAAAATATTTTCAGATTCCCCCATATGGAAAGCTCATTTAAAATTGATATACCATACCTACAGTACTCCTCAACAGTTACACCGTTATTATCCAGACAGATCAATTTTATGTCCCAAATGTAAAGTGTCAGAGGGTGAATTTTTCCATATGCTGTGGAGCTGCCCGTACATTGTGGACTATTGGTTTGGGCTGGCTCGTATTATGATGGAAGTGATGGGTGAGAGGATAGTGGTGGACCCAATAACTATTTTACTTGGCTTATATACGGATTCCACCCTCTCACCCCACTGAATCACTTTGGTTCAGATTATGTGTTTTTATGGGAGACAAGAAATCTTTAGTAGATGGGGTAACGATCCTCTCCCCTTAACCTCCACTTGGTCTGGTAGGTTAAATAAAGCCATGACTTGGTATAAGCTTACTTACCTCAACCGTAACTGTCGAGATAAATTCAGAGCGATCTGGCAATGCTGGATAGTTTATGTTAACTCGCACAATGTCTTTGATATCTTTTAGATCTAGAACAGGCATGGGCAAACTTGGCCCTCCAGCTGTTAAGGAACTACAAATCCCACAATGCATTTGCCTTTATGAGTCATGGCTGTGGCTGTAAGACTCCTGCAATGCATTGTGGGACTTGTAGTTCCTTAACAGCTGGAGGGCCAAGTTTGCCCATGCCTGATCTACAAGCTGCATATGTTATCTTGAGTGGATACGCTTCTATTTTTATATATTGTTGTACTTTATGACTGTTGGACAAACTGAACCCGGTGGGGGTGGGAGGGGAAGCGTGGGGTGAGTGTGGGTTGTTTGTTTTTATATTGTTTTATGTTGATTAAAATTTAATAAAATTCTACCTTAAAAAAAATGGAAGGCTCACCTCCCTTGCCGTGCTCTGCCTTCTGTTTGTGGCTATGTCTGGAAGCAGTTGAATGGAAGTTTAAGAAAGAGCTTTGCCCACTCCACACTATCAGCACTACCACCCAGTTGTGCACAGCAGCTGCTATGCAGGAAGTGTTTGGTGCCGTTTCTGAATTCTGCACGGCCAGAATGCTCCCAGCAGCAGGTGGCAGCACTGACTGTGCTGGATGGGTATATATAGTACTAAGTACTAAGCTTACTGGTATTAAAAACAAGTGTTTTTATTTTCAGTACAATTTATACAATTTTGCTTTCACAGAGCATTCATGCCGGTGCTGCTGAATGTTCTGCTAATGTAGCCTTTTTGCTGGAAACATTCTGGAAGGACCGTGAAGTAGTTATTCCTGTTTTCTGGTTAAGAACATACCAGTGGCACAACTAGACATTATGGGGCTTGATAGCAACATTTCCGTGGGGTCATCATGTATAGGCAGTCTTGAGCAATGCTATCTGCCCCTACCCTATGCATATGATTTGACTGGTCAATTTACCTTCTCACTGTGTACTATCCATGAACACTGAGACAAAGTAAGAGGGAGGAGCAACACACCAAAGTTAATAGTGTACACATCAAGTACCATCTGGACCCCTGTGCTCCAGAGCCCCATAGCAGTTACTCTGGCTGCTGTGGCTATTGCTACACCCCTGGAACATACCTTGTGATGTCTTTTGGTCTGCTGTGTATGATAGCTGGTCTGGTGTGCTAGGGGTAATAGCTGGTATTGTGGAGATAGCCACATTTGTTAGTGGATTTACTGAACACTGAATCTTAAAAAATAAAGGGGTCTAGTAATTTAATTGATGGAGTGGTTTTGTTTTCTAGTCCTTACTTCCTTTATGTCCCTACAATATAAAGTATGTGGTTTCTGCAAAGTGGTGTTGCAAAAATGATCTCTATTTTAGGTAGCCATAAAGAGGTGCTCTAAACTAGTGATAAATAGGCTCATATACTATGGTATTTTGTAGTATATACAGGCGCTGATCCAATCTTTATCTCATGTGTATGTTCCACCAGCTGCTCAGGATCAACCACATCCACAATCGGTTCCAAGAAAAAAATGCATACAAATCCACAGCGCTTGGTACTCAGATCGGCATCTGCAGTAACCCCACAGTGCTCAAAAACATGTTTCCATAGTGACCATCACCAGAAATAAATCGAGAAAGGTCACTTCTCCATCCAAGAAACATATAAACATTTATTAGAAGCTGAATCTACATCACATATACAATGACTTACTTCCAGGGTCCTTTTGACAGGGACCCTTAGTAGTTAAAAGCATATAGTGTAACCCAGTACACATTTAAAATCCAAAAATGATCTCATATAAGTTGCCCAGTCCCCAGTTCCTACCAGTTTTGAACCTGATGACGGCGCAAGGCCGAAACCGGTAGGAACTGGAGACTGGGCAACTTATATGAGATCGGTTTTGGATTTTAAATGTGTACTGGGTTACACTATATGCTTTTAACTACTAAGGGTCCCTGTCAAAAGGACCCTGGAAGTAAGTCATTGTATATGTGATGTAGATTCAGCTTCTAATAAATGTTTATATGTTTCTTGGATGGAGAAGTGACCTTTCTCGATTTTATTTCTGGTGATGGTCACTATGGAAACATGTTTTTGAGCACTGTGGGGTTACAGCAGATGCCGATCTGAGTACCAAGCGCTGTGGATTTGTATGCATCATATACTATGGTACTATTATGCTCCCCATTGCTATCCCCATGGGCTACAGGTAGATGTCTCTATCAAAAGTGACGAAGTTGTGTGTAAGATTGAAATGGATAAACTGCATGACATCGTCCCTCTGTATTTGTTGTTCAGGGAGGATGATAGAAATCTATGACATGCCTCCATCCCATTATCATATGGAAATTACTGTGCAGAGCTTCTATGTCCATGGTAACTAAAACAAAAGTTTGCTTTCCTAAAACAGAAAGAATTTGCGATAATTCAGGTTGGAGTGAGCTCGAGATGTCTCCCAGGCACCACTGCTGAATATATGCAAATTAACCATTGTACCCTTAGAAGCTAAACACACCTCCAGAACCGCTGGAATGCAATGATGTGTCAGCTTGTTAATATGTACAGAGCCATAATAATCCAACATGCATACAGACTGTTTCAGATTGTTTGATCCTCATCAGTGCATGGCATGGATTAATTTGGCTCTATGGAGTAGGGCTTGTAAATCCGAGAGGCACAGACTAACCAGCAAGCTCATGGTGACCCAGAACTCATTGGGGTGTGTAAGGGACTACAATGGTCCTAAAAGCCCCCTTACTAAGATGTTAAGAAAAACAAAAGTTTGCTTTCCTAAAACAGAAAGAATTTGCGATAATTCAGGTTGGAGTGAGCTCGAGATGTCTCCCAGGCACCACTGCTGAATATATGCAAATTAACCATTGTACCCTTAGAAGCTAAACACACCTCCAGCATTCCAGCGGTTCTGGAGGTGTGTTTAGCTTCTAAGGGTACAATGGTTGTTGTTGTGGAGCTTGTTAAAAAAAATGGTATCCTACAGGAAACTGACATCTCTAACTAGTAAATTTCTAAAGACATTGTCTAAAAGATATTTAATTCAGTATGTGCAAGGATGGGTCTGCACATGTTTCCTGGCTTGTGCACCATTTCCAACACATAGAAGTTTCTAATTTCTATATTCTCTTGTACTGTATTATCAAGCTCTGTATGTAGGTACTCTGATAATGGCTTTAGGAAAAACATGTGTTTTTGAGAGAATTCATGAGCGGAATCATAATCTAATTTCTAGTAGAAGATGGGGGTTACCTTTTGTCTATTTATTTATTTATATAAATTGGTGTTCACAGAACCAATACAGCACCAATTTTGCCTGCAGGCTTGATGGTGGTCACCTAGTTGTTACTTTGTCTATGTAACGACTAGGTATTGTTGCTTGTTCTACATATGAAAGACTATAATGTTCTCTTTTGTTGGGAGAATAGTCATGTGCAATCAAAAATTGTTAATGTAGATGTCAAGCTTATGATTTCATTTTGAAGGTAGAGTGACCTTTCTGTGTTTTTTTTTCCATCACTTTATAGGAGCTCCACTGTCTGCAGACAAATTATTTCAGTCCCAGTCTCCTGAAAATATTTATCCACATCTAAGAAAATTTGTATTTCATCCAATCTGTTAGTTGGGTACAAAGATAGGTCCTTGGAAAGGATAGATTTCTTTGGTTCTGTGAGCCTGTGACCAGATAGAAACCAGATAGATCCCAAGTTGCTATTGTCATTCTGTATTGTCGTTGTTGGGGCTCTTTCATACAGCCACCTGAAGTTGGTGAATCCACTGCCTGTCGGCTTCTCTTTTGCACTGGCTGGGCTCTTGTTAGCGCTCGGTACCAGCATTGGACAGATGCCCCCTCATGGAGTCAAACTCCTGACACCTATGGTGTTAACGCTGGCAGTCGGAAGCATTATAATTGCACATGATTGGTGACAAGCGCACAGTTTAGCCTCCCATCTGAAAAGAGGCCTGACTTGATGAAACTAAAAACTTTGCCCACTTCTTTATTGGATGCACTCTCTAGCCATCGTTATACTGGTGGCGGTGTATAAATGTGGCAGATGGGTGCAGAAGATCCAAAGATCTTGACAGCTTTTTTACATCTCTGATGCCTTCAGAAAGGCCTGGATTAAAATTTGTACTTTTTTTTTCTCCAAGTTGTATTCTCAAAATTTATAACCTTGTTTATGATTGATTATATCTCA